>NC_080387.1:33881851-34031325 GCF_028751815.1 Salvia miltiorrhiza
TCTTTGAGCAATTCGATATATGAGTATTCCTCATCAACGTCAGCAACGCGCTGATGTAAGTGGGTCGTGGATCTTCAATAGTGCCCAAATTAATTTCTCTCAATTCATCAACAGTAGCCTTAACTCCTTCTTCAAACTGTTGAGGAGCTATTTCGTCTTCTTCTTCGACAACCACTTCTTCACATGAGGTGATATGGTTTGATGTAACAACATCTTCGCACGCACTTGACCTTGAGTAGTATGAGAAATTGGATTGTTAGCACCATTAGTAATGTAGTAAGATGAAGCCACACTCTCTCTATCTTCATCGTCTTCGGCATCCCGTGTAAAGATGATTGTCTTCATTTTGGCCTTCAATTCTTTTCCACATGATATGAGCAAAGTGGTACACCTCTTCATACGAGAAGGAATCGAGCTCCTTAGCTTTTCTGTTATGTCCAATTCATTGGCCCTTTTTCACGTCCTTTTTCCATGACTTGCCTTTGCCAAGCCTTTTAAAGACAGATATTCGTTGAGCTTTTCTTTCATCCAATCTTTTGAAAACAGAAACCCTTTGGGTTCTCCGATTGCTTGAAGATTTCGGGATTTGCTTGGTGCTAGCATAGTTAGCAGTGGCTCTCTTGATGGCAATACGAATGGGGCTTTGCACCATGTATCCCAAGCCTGCCTTGGGATTTTGGCTTGTATTAGCAGTTTTTCTCACATAGACTTTGACGTGGAGCTTTCTTGGGGATTGTATCCAGCATTCACAAGGAGTTTGTATGCCTTCGGACCAAAGTGTTTTGAGAGTTCTTTGTCTGAGAGATCTCCATGTTCTGTGGCGCCACTTTGCTTTGGTCGGGGAGTCTTCTGGTGGGCACTTGTTTCGGACAAAATCTTTGAGTGGCTGGGGAATGGGCTTTTTGGCATCAATCTTAGTCAAAGGGATGGTGAAACCTTCCATCTCTGGGCGAGATTCTTTCTCTTGTCGGGATCCTGACTCCTCCTGTGGTACATCCCTTTCCACCATTGTTGCTTTAGTTCTTCCCAAATAGAATTGAGCATCGGCGAAATGTGACTCTGCTTCTGTGAAAGGTTTGTGATCACCAACCACTTTTCTTACGGTGCCATTTTGATAGTATTTGAAGCATTGGTGCAATGTAGAAGGAATAACACCATTTTCATGAAGCCATGGTCGACCCAGAAGCATGTTGTAGGATGTCCTTGCATCAATCACATGAAGCAACGCTGTGGACTCCATGTCCTGCATCTGCAATCGCAGCCTTATAGTTCCAAGAGCTCTTTGCCCTTCATGGTTGAAACCTTGAATCATCAATCGACTGTTTGACAGCTCTTCTGCTTGGATTCCCAATTGCTTCAAAGTCCTTAGTGGCAAGATATTGACTGCCGAGCCTCCATCGATGAGAATTCGATTGACCTTTTGCTCCTGTGTATAACAACTCACGAACAATGGCCTGTTATGAGGTTCGAATCCAAGTTGCAAGTCTTCATTGGAGAATGTGATTGCCAATGCATCATCGTCTTCTTCCATGTTTATTTCAGGTTCTTCATCTACTTGGTTGGATGTATCATACAGGGTTCCAATACCTTCTATTATGTCATTCAAGTCGGTGGAGACCATATTTACAGTAGTAGCGTCTTCTTCAAGAGATATTTTCCCTTCTCGAGCTAACCGCATGACCCTGTCTTTGAAGATGAAGCAATCATGTATGGGGTGCCCAACCAGACGATGGTATTTGCAATAATTTGGATCGTCTGTCCTCCCTGCTTCATTTGGTCGCTTCATTTCTGGCAACTCGATAAGCTTTTCTTTGAGCAGGTCATCAAAATTCCTGAAATATCAGAGTCTAAGAAAGGGTATTGCTTTTGTTGCATTTCTTTCAAGGTAAGTCTTCTTTGCCCCATGTCTCGGGAAGAGTTCTGATTGTCTCGTGGAGCATTCTGGTTGTCTTCCTGATTAACTTCTTTCTTTAGAAATTTCACAGAAGTTGCTTTCACTGCCATAGATTCCTTCTTTGGTGCTTTGTCATATGGTTTTCCTCCTTTCTTGAATTCTGGCTTGAATTTGCTAGATTCCTGGATTGGTGGTCCTTCGATCCCGCTTGCCATCATGCTCAACTCCATATCATGAGCTCTAGTGGCTAGTTCCTCGAATGTTCTTGGCTGGATTCCTCGCAGAATATATTGCAATCCCCAGTGCATTCCTTGGATACACATTTCGATAGCAGATGACTCAGACAACCGATCCTTACAATTGAGGCAAAGGTTTCTCCACCGGTTAATATAGTCAATAACTGGCTCCTCTTTAAATTGGCGCGAACTGGTGAGCTCAACCATGCTGACAATTCTTCTAGTACTGTAGAAACGGTTGAGGAATTCATATTCCAATTGCTCCCAACTGTCAATCGAGTTTGGCTCCAAGTCGGTGTGTACCAATCAAAGGCATTACCTTTCAATGAGCGAACAAACTGCTTAGCTAGGTGATCTCCATAAGTACCAGCGTTGTTGCATGTTTCAACGAAGTGAGCCACATGTTGTCTTGGATTTCCTTTGCCGTCAAATTGTTGAAATTTTGGTGGTTGATAACCAAGAGGCATCCTCATGCTGTCAATTCGCCGAGTATATGGCTTGGAGTAAGTTAACGATGACTTGGAGCTTCCACCGGAGTTATTCTTCATTGTTGCTTCGATGAACTCTTTGAGTTGGTCAATGGGAATGAGGCCACCAGATGAGAAGAGAGTGTCTTTTCCTGAAGGCCTTTTTCCATCACTCTTTGATTTGTCCTTGGAGGCTTCGTCATCGTTATTCTCTCCATCTTCTTCGCTTTCTTCGTCTTCCCTATCGTTGTTGGCGTGGCTTGAATCTCCTTTTTCTCTCTTTTCTCCTTTGAGCTTTGCAATCTGGGCATCTTGCTCTTGGATGTGCTTGGTTAGAGATTCAACCATCTTTGTCAAGTTCAAGAGTTGTTCCTCCATGGTGGAAGTGTTTGTCATCATGACACTTGCATGGAGTTGGTAATTTTCAGTGGGGAATGTGAAGCTTCTCTCAGAGTTGTTATCTTCTTCATGGATAGATGGAAGATGGAAGATCGGCTTGGACACTCCTTGCATCAATTTCGATTTGCTTCGCATGATCATACCCACGCTTGCCGAAGAAGCTTTGGATGAAGCTGGAGCAGCTGCATTTGATTGAGTAGACATCGTTCAAGATTTTTGGTGAAGAGTAGAGATGAGAGGTAGAGAGGTCCCACTGGGCGTGCCAAAATTTGTAAACACAAATTTTTGTATTTCAATTTGATAAAATACAAAAGTGCGTTACAAAGATAATTTGATAGATTTGAAGATAGATTTATGCGGGTTGCAATCTCTAGTTAATCCTCTGATTCTTCTCTTCCATTTGATTCTTGAACAAGCTCGAAGGTTATTGAAATACTTGATTTGATGACGCCAATCCAAGGGACTTAAGTCGTGATTTTGGATTGAACGTTGAACTTGATTTGATTTGAGAAGAACGTGCTTAGAATTTTGTAAGAACGCCTTGAAGCTTTCGAACTTGATTTGATTTAATTTGAAGAACGTCCTTAGAATTTGTAAGAACGTCTTGAAGCTTTGGGACTTGGTTGATTTGATTTGAGGAAGATCGTTCTTGGAATTTGTAAGAACGCCTTGAAGCTTTGGGATTTGGTTGATTTGATTTGAGGAAGATCGTTCTTGGAATTTGTAAGAACGCTTTGATCACTTGAAGATTTGAAGGTTTGATCACTTGAAGATACTTGAAGAATACTTGAAGACTTGATAGAATTCTTGAAGACACTTGAAGAATACTTGAAGCTTTGAATAGAATTCTTAGAGATGCTTGAAGCTCTTCAATTCTTCCAAGACTTCACTTGATACTTGATAGAATTCTTTGAACTCCTCAATCTTCCACTTCAACTTGCGATACTAGAGAGGATTCTTTATGCTCTTCGATCTTCCACTCCTTCAAGTCCTGATAATGAGCACTCCAACACCTCTATTTATAGATTTTAGAGATGGGCTTCGTGGGCTTTATGGGCTTTGGGCCTCCATGCATGGGCCTTAGGGCCTTAAGTGGCCAATAAGCCCATTAATTCATTATATTAAATATTAATCATATATATCTATTTAATTAGGAATAAAATCCCATTTAATAAAATAGAAAATATAATTGAATATTTAATTCATGAATTTACACGTGGCACGATTTAATTCGACGACAATTTAATTGTCTACACCTATATATATATTTCGCAATTTTTCTCAGATCTTCACTGTGATTGTTGAATAAGAGATGAAATCACATAATCAATTTTCCGAAATAGATCGAAACATATTTGCAGTAAAAAAAATCTGACCAGCTGCATCACGAGAAAAGGCATATAAATGAACTTTTTTCACACAAATCATATATACATATTCCTTCTCTCATTCATGTAGTTGATCTGCATCATCTCATTCACACAAAATTCTTAAGTCTCTTTGGTTGTGTACTGTTTGGGTCCTTTGGAAAAAAAGGAATGAAAGTGGGTTCGAAGGGAAAACGTGGGAGGTGCAGAACCTGGTTTTGGAAGTGAAAGGAAGACTGTGGAGTTGGAGCAAAGCTTTCAAGCTTTTTGAGGAAGAAGTTAGTTTTGAGGTTTGGTGTTCGGGAGACTTTCTCCTCTCTTCTTGTATCAAACTTTAGGTACTTCTGGTACCAGTTTTTTTTTTTTTTTAATTATTTTCTGATCAAAAAAAAAAAAAAAGTTGATCTGCATCATCTTCTAATTCAATAGTCAATACTCAATACGAACAGTATATGGAATCGAAGAAATTGAGAAGGAAGGGGATCTCTATTCGCATGTATGTGATTGTGATCATAAGTCGAATCGAATCGCCATCCAATCTTCATAGGAGTTAATGTGAATCACCACCTATGTGATTGGGCTCAAGTATTTGGGCTTTCAATTTTATGTTAAACGCTCATACATCCGTCAATGGACTAATCTATCGCAATCCAATTACATTTGTATATTTTTTCTACAAAATAAAAAATAATTTGTACGTTTTGCGTTGAGCTCTAGGTATTGAATCTTGATTAAAGTTTTACCATATTGTCCAATTTTATTTAATTATTATTAAAAACTGTAATTTTGTAATTTGTGTAAGAATGATATTATTAATATATACTCCCTACATGTCACAAAAATATGAATTTTTTTAACTATTTTGGATCGTCTTACAAAAACATGAACATTTCTTTTTTTGCACAATACCTCGCCACAATCCCTTTTATCTCTACTTTTCATATTTTCCACTCACAGTACATTTTTATCTTAGTTCTTAAAATTCGTGTCACTTACAGATATTCTTGATTTTGTGAGACGAAGGAAGTATATACAAAGGTATTTGGCTGAAAATAGTTTATAAGTGATTTAATAGCTTATAAAAATCTTGAAAGTGTGTGGCAAAATAATCTCTTTTTAAGACTCTAATTTGCTCTTGATTACTACTATATATTAATTAACTGTTGACTAAGCAACACTTAATTAACGTCTTCAGTGTGAGGACAAACCAGTGGCGGAGCCACATGGGGACTGGGGGGCTGGAGCCCCCTTTCAAATTTTGAGGTTTTTTTTTTTTTTTAATTCTATATGTTTATACTTATTATAAAAGAACTTTGTCTTATAAAAGTTGATTTATACTTGTTATATCCCGTCATATATATTTAATTTAATGTTAATTGTGTTATTTAAAACTATATAATATATGAAAATGTTATTCGTTATTATTACTATTATGCTTTTCTTTTAATAAAAAAATGTCTAAAATGTAAGGAATGCCCCAAAAAAATTATAGTGTATTGAAACTATATAATTTATGAAAATGTTGTTAGTTATTATTACTATTATGCTTGTCTTTTAATAAAAAAAATGCCTAAAATATACGAAATGCCCAAAAAAGAAAAAACAGGGGCTACCGCCCCCGAACCCCGTACAAATTCAGCCCACACCCATCCCCCCCTCCCACCACCACTAAATTCCTGACTCCGCCACTGGGATAAACGCAGACAAGTTTTTTTTGGCATTAATATATGCATAATCTAGCCCCTTTGTTCCCTATATTTATGCCTAAAATCATTCGACAAGAGTTTTAATAAAAGGCGGTTGAAATAATTATTGAGTATAATAAATAAAAGATATTGATATACTATAGTGAAGAAATAGTCTCACATTAAGAATATTGATAGTAAAGAAAGACTCTGATATTAAAAAAAATTATTAAATTATATGTTGGTAGTGTTCAAAAATAAAAAGAACATATATTTGAGGGACATACTGATTTATGCTTAATTTACTCTATTTTTAAGGCTTTGTATGTGCGTGTTTTAAGATAATCTTCTGGAAATTGGTGCGTTTATGGTGTATTTTATGCTTTGCAGGAGATTTAGGCTTTTGAGATGGAAGAATGCAGTTTTGGAGAATTTTGGATGAATTTGGCGTTTTCTAGGTGTTCAAGTCTCCAGTACAGCGGAATCAATCGCCAGAGAAATCACCATTTCTCTGGAGTCAGAGGAATCACCATTTCTCTGGAGTCAGCGAAATCAAGAAGCCAGTGTAGCGAAGTCATTACCAGAGGAGTCAAGAGTCAGAGCAGAGGGGAGAGAAGCCATTACAGCGGAATTGAAAAGACAGAGAAATCACCGTTCCTCTGGCGATAGCAGAGAGATCCCCATTCCGCTGGCGACCCATTTTTCTGGCGAGGTCAGAGAAATCATCCATTCCTCTAGCGTGACCCGTTTCCCTGACGACACCCGTTCCTCTGGCGAGAGCTGCGAATTCGGCAAGAGTAGGAGTATTTTCCGGAGCGCGCATCCAGCTGGAGAGTTGCCTTATTTTACACGATTCTATTACCATTAGAATTCTACTTTGCATGGCAACTTCCATGGTGATCCGAAGAAAATCTGAAATCTATAAATAGGTCCTCTTTTGACCTATTCAAGCATCCCCGAACCCAGCATTCATATTTCAGTTTTATAGCTTTAGAATTTTATTGCTTTTCTAGTTTTCAAGGCTTGGATCAAGATTGAAGATTCAAGTCGCTACTTCAGTTTTCATTCGGTTTTTATACAATTAGTTTTTACAATTGCGTTCAATTTAATTATGTTTATGTTTTATTTCAATATGTCTGGCTAGTTTCCTTTAGCTGATTCTAGGGTTTGTAAATAGTTGATTGAATTTATGTGATTTATTTGTTAATACATTTGTGCCTTCCAGTTTATGATTCATAATTCCTGGTGCTTAATTTCTTGTGAATTATTTGGCCAATAGTTTGCATGTTTAGCTATTCGGTTTGAGACCTAGCGGAGATAACTGTTTAGCGGATTCAGGAATGTATGATATGATTTTAACCTTGAGACCTAGCGGAGATAGGTGGATCATAGGGAGCTATTCTTAGGAGCTATTGGGAGTTAGTAGATTTTCTTGAGACCTAACGGAGATAGGTAATTTACTAATCTACGATCGTTACTGTTTAGTTGCAGTTTTTGTTGCTATAATAATAGTGATCACATACCAAAAAATATATAATTTTAAGGGACATAGTAAATATATACTCATGTATATATATATAGACTGATTGGAAGTTACATATGGATTAAGAAACATCATTGAAAATGAATAAATATAAGTAAATTTCTCAATATGCTCATATTTATTATATAATACTGAATTAAAATTAAAAAAAAATAAAAATTAAATAGAAATATAATAAATGAACAGAAAAGCATTACTTTTTATGGAAATAAGGTTATATATTTGGAATTGGAACATCCCTTAGAGGAAAACAAGCATTAAATTCTTAATGATGCGCTTCAACGTCACGTCACTACATATAGTTACCGACATGCCTCATTAATATTTAATTAAAACTTAAAATCTTTGAAAACATGAGATAGCACCGTATTTGTGTAATACACGAGCCTAAGTGTAACGCACAATCCCATATTAATTCTATACATTGATTATTGATTATTGATTATTAAGGTGGTAATGGACAAAGATATTATCTCTTGACTTCTCCATGCAGAAAAAGACAATGGTTTCTCTTATGTCATGTGGATGGGAAAAAATGTAGCCCCTCAAACCCCACCAACCCCCATCAATTTCAAGGGGCAGATGGGGACCAACTGTGCAGGCTACCACGTTCGAGCTGAAGCCGGGATTGATAAACATGGTGCAAGCTGAACAGTTTAGTGGAATGGCTTCCGAAAACCTGCATGCTCACATTACTCAGTTTCTAGATATTTGCGATACTATTAAGCAGAATGGAGTGCCACCAGATGCCATCAGGATGAAGATGTTTGGATTCTCTCTCAGGGACAGAGCGAAGGAATGGTTCAAGAGTTTGGACAGAGGTGCTATTACTGGATGGGAAGATTTGTGTAGAGCTTTCCTAGCAAAATACTTTCCTGCTTCTAAAGCTCAGAAAATCATTGCAGAGATTTCTCACTTTTCCCAGCTAGGAGATGAGACCATTCATGATGCCTGGGAAAGATTTCGCGAGCTGCTCAGGAACTGCCCACAACATGGTTTCACGGAAGATCAGCAAATCATTCACTTTTATAATGGTTTGACTGGTCTGACAAAAAGTATGGTGGATGCTACTGCAGGTGGATGTCTTCTCCATAGAAATACAAATGAGGCTTATCGTGTGATAGAAGAGATGGCCTCCAACAGTTATCAATGGCCGAATGACAGAAATTCTACGAGAAGAATTGCAGCTGTAAACGAGGAGAGAGATGATTTTAAGGAGAAATACGAAGCTCTTCAAAAGCAGTATGAGTTGGAGAGAAAAGCACTGCTAGCCAAAATCCCTCAGCAGCCGATTTCATCCGATGTAGCACAGTTTGAAGATGCTAATTTTGTCCAGCGGCAGTACCAATTCCATAGGCCAAACTATCAGGGACATCAGGGCGGAAATCCACCGTATCATCCAAATAATAGGAATCATCCAAATTTTTCCTATTCAAATCCCAATAATGCTGTGAAACCTCCACCAGGATTTTCTGTTTCTAGTGGGGGAGTAATCAATGAGCCAAAGAAAGATTCAATGGAGGAGATGATGAAGCAAGTGTTGGTGAAGGTCACCGGGATGGAGGCAAACTCGGCAAACATGGGAACCAAAATGTTCACCATGGAGCAAAATTTTTCAGCACTTTCTAAGCAGGTGCAGATGTTAGAGAATCAAGTTGGTCAGATTGCCAACCAAGCAGCTGCGCAGCACACACCAGGAAAGTTTCCTAGCAACACTGAGATCAATCCTAAAAATCAGTGTAATGCGATTCATCTAAGGAGCGGAACTCATTATCAAAATCATATAGAGCAGAGGAATCACCATTCCTCTACAGAGCAGCGAGATCGTCCAGAGCAGCGGAATGACAAGGGAAAAGGCAAAGTAGTAGAGGATGACGATGATGACTTGGAGGAGCTTGCAGCGAAACAGACGCCTCCCCCTAAGAAGGATTCGAGCTCTTCTGCTGTTAAGGAGCCGGTTCCTACCCCTTCGTTCCCTAGACCGGAGTACAAGCCTGTAGCACCCTTCCCGAATAGCCTGGCAAAGCCGAAGATAGACCAGAAGTTAGCCAAGTTCATGGAGATGTTTTCAAAGCTTCACATCAACATTCCTTTACTTGATGCTTTGAGAGATATGCCAGGCTATGCCAAGTTCCTGAAGGATGCAGTCTCCAACAAGAGGAAGTTGGGGAAATATGAGACGATAAATCTTTCAGAGGAATGCAGTGCAGTGCTACGAAGGAAGCTACCATTGAAGCAGAAGGATCCTGGCAGCTTTACTATCGCTTGTGTGATTGGAGGGCAGAACTTCTCCCGCGTTCTTTGTGATTTAGGGGCAAGCATCAATTTGATGCCTCTCTCTATTTTCAACCGGTTGGAGATTGGAGATATCAAGCATACCTCTATTGCATTGCAGATGGCAGATCGTTCCATCACATATCCCAAGGGAGTGGTGGAGGATGTTCTAGTGCAGGTGGAGCAGTTTATTTTTCCTGCGGATTTTGTGGTCTTGGACATGCCGGAGGACAAGAATACTCCATTGATTTTGGGGCGTCCATTCCTAGCTACCGGCCGTGCTCTTATTGATGTACAGGATGGAGATCTCGCATTTAGAGTCAATGATGAAAAATTGACTTTATCTATCTATGACGCTATGAGCAAACCAGCTGAGCCGCAGCCGGATGAGTGCAACATGATTGAATCTGTGGTAGATTTTCCTGCAGCTGTAGACGATCCCTTGGAGGAGTGCATCACACGGTCTTTATATCCATACTCTGAGCTTGATGAGGCATGTGATGAGATCTTAGATTATATTGCAGAGCTGGAGGCCGTAGAGAGACATCCCATCGATCCTGTGCCTTACAAGGATATTCACAAACCTGTTGATGGGGGAAGGAAGTCGGTGGAAAATAAAAAAGAAAAAGAATTCCCTGCGCCAGCGGAATCAGCCAGGCCAGCGGAATTAATCAGGCCAGCGGAATCATCCGGGCCAGCGGAATCAGCCAGGCCAGCGGAATCAGCCAGACCAGCGGAATCATCCAGAGCTGCAGCCCCACCCAAACTTGAGCTGAAACCGCTTCCTGATCACTTGAAGTATCAATTTTTGGGTGAAAATGAAACTTTTCCTGTTATTGTATCTGCCTATTTATCTTCGTTGGAGTTGGAGAAGTTGATGCGAGTTTTGAGGAAATACAAGTCTGCTATAGGATGGTCTATTTCCGACATCAAAGGAATTAGTCCTTCTATTTACATGCATCGTATCTTATTGGAGCAGGAATACAAGCCTAAGGTGCAGCCGCAGCGACGTTTGAATCCGGCGATGCAAGAAGTTGTGAGAAAGGAGGTGCTCAAGTGGTTGGATGCAGGAATCATTTATGCCATCTCTGATAGTGAGTGGGTGAGCCCGACGCAAGTTGTCTCTAAGAAGGGAGGCATGACTGTGGTTAAAGATGAGAGAGATGAGCTCATAGCTACGAGGCTGGTCACAGGATGGCGCGTGTGCATTGATTACCGAGCGTTGAATGCAGCCACACGTAAGGATCACTTTCTTTTGCCGTTTATTGATCAGATGCTTGACCGTTTGGCAGGATATGAGTACTACTGTTTCTTGGATGGGTACTCGGGCTACAATCAGATTATGATAGCCCCGGAGGATCAGCATAAGATCGCTTTTACTTGTCCCTATGGCATCTTTGCCTTTAGGAGGATATCTTTTGGTCTCTGCAATGCTCCTGCCACTTTTCAACGCTGCATGATGGCGATTTTCCATGGGTTGATTGAGAATATTATGGAGGTATTTATGGATGACTTTTCTGTTTTTGGCTCCTCCTTTGATAATTGTCTGGACAATCTTGCCCAAGTGTTGCAGCGTTGTGAGGAGACGGCACTCGTGCTCAATTGGGAAAAGTGCCACTTCATGGTTCGTGAGGGCATTGTTTTGGGGCATAGGGTCTCTGCCCAAGGTTTGGAAGTGGATCGTGCTAAGATCGTGGCCATTGAAAAGTTGCCGCCGCCTACTTCTGTGAAATCAGTGCGGAGCTTTCTTGGGCATGCAGGATTTTATAGGCGCTTCATCAAAGACTTCTCCAAGCTGTCCAAGCCACTTTGTGCTTTACTAGAGAAGAATGTGAAGTTTGTCTTCACCGATGAGTGCCTCGTCTCCTTTGAGAAGTTGAAAGCCGCGCTGATCTCTACGCCAGTGTTGATCACGCCAGATTGGAGTGCTCCGTTTGAGTTGATGTGCGATGCTAGCGATTGGGCCGTGGGAGCTGTGTTGGGGCAAAAGAGAGATAAGTTATTCAAGGTAATTTACTACACTAGTAAAACTTTGGATTCTACTCAGAGGAATTACACAACCACGGAGAAGGAGCTGCTAGCTGTGGTGTATGCTTTTGATAAGTTCCGTTCTTATTTGATTGGAACTCATTCAATTGTCTACTTGTTCACAAAGAAGGACTCCAAGCCCCGCTTGATTCGATGGATCTTGTTGCTTCAGGAGTTTGATATGGAGATCCGAGATCGAAAGGGATGTGAGAATGTGGTAGCTGACCACTTGTCTCGATTGGAGAATCCGATCGAGGGGGATGATCCGAAGATGGCCATCAATGAGTCTTTTCCTGATGAGCAGATTTGGGCTATGCTATTCAAGGATCCTTGGTATGCAAAGTATAGCAATTACTTGGTTATTGGAGCTCTTCCCGAGGGGTTGTCGCACTATCAAAAGAAGAAGTTCCTCCATGATGTCAAGTTTTATTATTGGGAGGATCCTTACCTATACCGGAGGTGCGCCGATGTCTTTATTCGACGATGTGTTAGGGAGCATGAATGGCCGAAGATCATTGAGGAGTGTCATAGCTCGCCTAGTGGAGGTCACTTTGCTGCCAACCGCACTGCCATGAAGGTAAATCATAGTGGATTCTATTGGCCTTCTATTTTCGCAGATTGCCATGCTTTTGTGAAATCTTGTGATCGATGCCAGCGCATGGGAAACATTACAAAGAGGGATGAAATGCAACAGAATATCATTGTTGAGGTGGAGCTGTTTGATGTTTGGGGAATTGACTTCATGGGTCATTTCCCTGCTTCTTGCGGTTTTTCCTACATATTGCTTGCTGTGGAGTATGTGTCTCGATGGGTGGAGGCGATCCCAACTACCACAAATGATTCTAAGGTGGTCATTAAATTCTTGCAAAAGAATATTTTGACTCGGTTCGAAGCACCGAGAGCGTTGCTTAGTGATGGAGGGTCGCACTTCAATAACAAGTTACTAGCAAGCGCGTTGGCGAAGTATGGAGTAAAGCACAAGGTGACGACTCCATATCATCCTCAAGCTAATGGACAAGCAGAGTTGGCGAATCGAGAGATCAAGCAAATCTTGGAGAAAAGTGTGGCCAACAAGAAGGATTGGGCGAAGCACCTAGATGATGCTCTTTGGGCGTATCGCACTGCCTACAAAACTCCGATTGGTATGTCTCCCTATCAACTTGTCTTCGGCAAGTCATGTCATTTACCTGTTGAGATTGAGCACAAGGCATATAGGGCAACGAGGAGAATCAATTTGGAGTTCAAGGAGGCTGGTCATACAAGGCGTGATCTTTTGACGGAGTTAGATGAATGGAGGAATGGGGCCTATGAGAGTTCCCGCATCTACAAAGAGAGGGCCAAGAAATTCCATGATTTGAGCATCCGCACCAAGGAAATCAAGCCAGGAGATGAGGTACTTTTATACAATTCGAAATTACGTTTGTTTCCTGGCAAGCTGCAATCAAGATGGACATGGTCATATGTGGTGCATAAGAGCAATTGGAATGGGACGTATGAGTTGTTTGCCGCTGATGACACTACCTTCACTGTCAATGGTCATCGTCTCAAACCATACTTCAAGTCAAACGTGGATCGTGGTCTTGAAGTTGTCAAATTCAATGACCCATGAGTTTGAGGTATCGTCGAGCTCTAGACGTTAAATTAAGCACTTGTTGGGAGGTAACCCAAATGTTTTACTTTGGTTTGTTCGTATTTCTTTTAGTTTCGTTTTGCTTCGTTTTGTTTCTTTTTATTTTGTTGTTTTGTTCGGGTTTTTAGTACGGGGTTGAGCTTGGAAGTTGCCAGAGCTCTCGCTTTGTTCATGCCACCGCCAGAGGAACAGGTGTTTCTCTGCCAGATTTCTGGAGGTCTTCATGTCCAACGCAGCCACTCACTTCGCTGCCCTGCCCAGCGCAGCCGATCTCTCCGCGCTGCTCTGCCAGCGCCGACCTACCCAGCGCCGCCACTCTCCACTCTGCCCAAGGTCACAAACCTCATTTCGCCGCCTCTCACGATGGTTCAGTTTTTCATTGCCGATAATCAGGGACGCTTTCTACACTCTTCGTATTTCTTTTATGCCCTGAGGACATGGCATGCTTTAAGTGTGGGGGGGTGTTTTGTTGCTTGCTTATATTTTTCAAAAATTTGGGCGAGATCAATCTTTCTACGCTTAGTTTTTGGTCTCGAATCTTGCTAATTTTATGAATTTGTGGAAGAGAAGATGGTTTTCGATGTGCATTTCGGGTTTGTGTTTGTTTAGTGGTTATTCTTATTTTACTTTTAATATATGTTTCTTGTTTGCGCAAAGAATTATGAGTTTTGTTGCAACACTTTTGTAAGTAAGTAAAACGTGATTTGTCCGGTAGATGCTAGAAGGAGTGTTGTCATTGTGATTGCCTACGATCGTATCTTATCTGTGAAAATGTTGGACGAATTGCCAACTCTAAAAATTGCCAGGTCTGAAACATCTGGCCTGTTCTGAAATGTGGCAGCTCTGAGTCTCTGCTCCTCTAGTCTAACTATGAGCATGGGAAACCACGTGAAAAGACTTTGGATTACATCCAAATGGTTTTATTTCATGAATTATGGCTCAACTGTCGAAAATTCTAAGCACACAAAGTGTGAAAAATTGGTGATATTGATTATAAAGGCGATCACATTAGGGAATTCACTTCTAGCGGAGAATTGGGTCTGATCGAATTACTTGCATAACTCTTTTGTTGCTTCTTAAACTTTGAGTTACTTGCATGACCGAGAGATGTATGTTGATTGTAAAGTGTTGAATTGACTTTGTGAATGTTTGGATGGAAATGAACATTGTTGAAATCAATCTCTTCCTAGGATTCATATAGATTTTGCTTGAGGACAAGCAAAAGGCTAAGTGTGGGGGGAGTTGATTTATGCTTAATTTACTCTATTTTTAAGGGTTTGTATGTGCGTGTTTTAAGATAATCTTCTGGAAATTGGTGCGTTTATGGTGTATTTTATGCTTTGCAGGAGATTTAGGCTTTCGAGATGGAAGAATGCAGTTTTGGAGAATTTTGGATGAATTTGGCGTTTTCTAGGTGTTCAAGTCTCCAGTACAGCGAAATCAATCGCCAGAGAAATCACCATTTCTCTGGAGTCAGAGGAATCACCATTTCTCTGGAGTCAGCGAAATCAAGAAGCCAGTGTAGCGAAGTCATCACCAGAGGAGTCAAGAGTCAGAGCAGAGGGGAGAGAAGCCATTACAGCGGAATTGAAAAGACAGAGAAATCACCGTTCCTCTGGCGATAGCAGAGAGATCCCCATTCCGCTGGCGACCCATTTTTCTGGCGAGGTCAGAGAAATCATCCATTCCTCTAGCGTGACCCGTTTCCCTGACGACACCCGTTCCTCTGGCGAGAGCTGCGAATTCGGCAAGAGTAGGAGTATTTTCCGGAGCGCGCATCCAGCTGGAGAGTTGCCTTATTTTACACGATTCTATTACCATTAGAATTCTACTTTGCATGGCAACTTCCATGGTGATCCGAAGAAAATCTGAAATCTATAAATAGGTCCTCTTTTGACCTATTCAAGCATCCCCGAACCCAGCATTCATATTTCAGTTTTATAGCTTTAGAATTTTATTGCTTTTCTAGTTTTCAAGGCTTGGATCAAGATTGAAGATTCAAGTCGCTACTTCAGTTTTCATTCGGTTTTTATACAATTAGTTTTTACAATTGCGTTCAATTTAATTATGTTTATGTTTTATTTCAATATGTCTGGCTAGTTTCCTTTAGCTGATTCTAGGGTTTGTAAATAGTTGATTGAATTTATGTGATTTATTTGTTAATACATTTGTGCCTTCCAGTTTATGATTCATAATTCCTGGTGCTTAATTTCTTGTGAATTATTTGGCCAATAGTTTGCATGTTTAGCTATTCGGTTTGAGACCTAGCGGAGATAACTGTTTAGCGGATTCAGGAATGTATGATATGATTTTAACCTTGAGACCTAGCGGAGATAGGTGGATCATAGGGAGCTATTCTTAGGAGCTATTGGGAGTTAGTAGATTTTCTTGAGACCTAACGGAGATAGGTAATTTACTAATCTACGATCGTTGCTGCTCTAGCGAGAGTAATTGATTAATTAAGTGATCTATCATCATAACTGGATTAAATTGGTACATAGGATTAATAGATTTATTGCATAGATTTAGTTAATGAATTTACTACCCTAGGGTCAGTTGTCTTTTATTATTAGATTTTTCCTACGTGCTTTTATTTACTACTATTTGAGTTTAGTGTTAAACAAACCTTCCTACTTTCGTTTGCCTGAATATTACTAGGGTTTAGTTAGGATTACTTAAGGTGATTCGTCATAATAGTCCCTGTGGATACGATACTCTGCTTGCTGTTTTTGTGCTACAATTATACTGTTTAGTTGCAGTTTTTGTTGCTATAATAATAGTGATCACATACCAAAAAATATATAATTTTAAGGGACATAGTAAATATATACTCATGTATATATATATAGACTGATTGGAAGTTACATATGGATTAAGAAACATCATTGAAATGAATAAATATAAGTAAATTTCTCAATATGCTCATATTTATTATATAATACTGAATTAAAATTAAAAAAAATAAAAATTAAATAGAATATAATAAATGAACAGAAAAGCATTACTTTTTATGGAAATAAGGTTATATATTTGGAATTGGAACATCCCTTAGAGGAAAACAAGCATTAAATTCTTAATGATGCGCTTCAACGTCACGTCACTACATATAGTTTACCGACATGCCTCATTAATATTTAATTAAACTTAAAATCTTTGAAAACATGAGATAGCACCGTATTTGTGTAATACACGAGCCTAAGTGTAACGCACAATCCCATATTAATTCTATACATTGATTATTGATTATTGATTATTAAGGTGGTAATGGACAAAGATATATCTCTTGACTTCTCCATGCAGAAAAAGACAATGGTTTCTCTTATGTCATGTGGATGGGAAAAAATGTAGCCCCTCGAACCCCACCAACCCCCAACCGATAAAGAACTAAAATAAAATATAGTATTTTTTTGGTGGAATAATTCATACTTTAGTGACAATCAAATCCCTACTACTCGAATTTATATATTGTTCTCTATAGTTAGTTATCTAACTAAGAGAATTTATGTTAATTTGAACCTCACTAATATTGTTGAAATCAAGATATTGAGTAATACATCATTTATAATACTATATGTATATATATACACACACATATATCTTAAACTGTCATTATTTTTTTCTATTCTACCACAAATTGTCGTCTTTCACCAATTATATGGTCCCAAATTACATAAAATTATGCAAAATCTATAATTTTTTATACCTAAAAAGTTAAATAGAATTGTATGAATTTAACGTGGCCTGACATAATATTATTGAAAAAACGTGGCTTAACATAATAAACAAAAAACATTATACACATCGATCAAATATAAAATATTACTAATTCAACAATTCCACTCAACTTACAAATATCGAAAAATTTATGGAAATAGATTTTCAAAATTTTCGATAATTTGAGATAACTAATCAAAATCTAATTCACGATAGGAAAATCATGGTAGTTTAGGAAATATGTATGACTATTGTTAGACCCCCAACACACACTGTCACACACAATGCTCTTTTCTTTGACTAATTGTGATTGTTGGCTGGGAAAAAAACGAAATTAATTAGGCATGTAAGCATTTTGAGCCCTTGATGGGATGGAATTGATGCACCTTATCTTGATGTGATGTCTCCACACTGACAAGAATTTGATTTGAAACTACTTTACATTATCACCAACTCAAATCAAATGAAATGAATCTCGCAAAAGAAGAAAAAAAAATTATAATAATAATCAAAATTTTACTTTAATCAACTTACCCAGATCATCATTCAAGATTCCAATTTTGGTTTTTTGATGCTTATCATTTACTATCGTTTAAGGTCTATATTTCACTTCAGGCAATCAAATCTTTCAAAAAAGTAAAGGCTTTAATTTGGTGTTAATCTCATAACTACATATAAGACTTTTAATACTAGTTGTTTGACTTTACTGTTAATTGTAAATTTTAAGGATGTTGTCTTTTAAGGGTAGCGAAAGGTTTTAATAAAAAAATTATTAGTTGTAATTTTCAATAAAAAAAATATTACTTTTAATTAATAAATGTTGAAAAGATGAAAGGATAAGGAAACCTCGCGGAATCATGAAAGCCGCGATGCTCTTCAAAAGCAACACACACCATTTGATTGTTAGCTTCTACTTTATTTTATTTTTGAGCATAGCTTCTTAAAGCAGAATCATTTAATGAAAATAGTCCATAATAATTCTTTATCTTTTTAGTGATTATTCTAACTCCTAATCTAATACTTAAGTGAAATTAAAGGTCTTATTCCACGAATTAAATTAAATAATAACAGCAAATAAGAATCACAAATTTACTAACAAACTCCAAATTTAACCAAGATAAATACAATTATTATTTATAATATTTATTTATTATTATTTTATAATTTATTTATTACATAAAAATATAATTATATAAGTAAAATCATAATTAATATTTATCTCTACAATGAAATTTAAAAATATTATATGCTCTAATTTACATTAATTAACTCTAATAATCAATTATTAATTCAGAAATTAGAAAATAAATATATAAACTAATTATGAATTCTAATTAAATTTTATATCAAAACATTATAAATTAAAATTAAAGAAACTAACTAAAATATAAAAAATAGGACACCGAGTCACCGACATTGGAATAGACGATCCCATGTGTTATAATTGACATTTCGCTCTGTCGCACTCCATGTTGAAAATTATATTAAAAAAAAAAACAATAGACAAATAACTTCTCTCAAGAATGTGTATTTATCTGCTCAAGCTTTCAAATACATGAATAAACATGAATTACTAATTACGTAATTAGGTAATTACGTATAGGAGGATCTTGAGTCTTGACTCGGTTGGAAATTCATTGATCCAACTCAAATAGCTATCATGGGCAAACCCCACCTTGCCCTTTTTTTCTGTTAATATTGTAGGAGTAATTAAATAACATATATATACATAGAATTAATTTATAAAACAAATTTATTAGATATATAGGTAAATACAGAATCAAAGTCTATATACCATTATAAGCAAGTTATATATCATTTTAGTTTATTAGTAATATCTTATTTGTTTTCTTAATCTCCATCACATCCTTTAATATATTCATAATTGAAATTAAATTTCATCCACGTTCAAATTATAGATCACTAATACTTAAATATATAAGACCAGTCTCATGTATACGACCGGATTATATATGCAAAATAATTTTCATAAAAACAATAAAAATGATGTTGTGGCGTAATGCATAAAGCGTGGTATCCATTTCCTAGAGATATTAGGTTTTTTTTTGGGTTAATTACGCCAAAAACCATGAACTTTGGGCCCATTTCCAAATTTTCCATGAACTTTGATTTTTATCAAATTTTCCCTGAACTTAAAGGCGTGAACAATTTTTCCATGACTTTCAAGAATCCCCAAATTGAATGCTGACATGGCGTCGCCGGCAGTGACATGGCATCGCCGGCAGTGAATCAAAACGACGTCGTTTAGTTGGGGGGTAAAACGACGTCGTTTTGAGCCCCAACCATGCTTCCTAGCCGGGAAACTCACTAGACGTCATCGGGACCGCTTGGCGGTGGCAGCCTCGGGTCTGCTGCTCGCCGGAGTCAGATTTTCGGGGTTGGGGGGGGAGAGGACGAAGGGCGGTTCTGAACGCCGCAGCCGCCGCGATTCTGAAATTAAGATCTGTGGCGCGGCGGTGGGAGGAGGGAGGCGGTCCTAGGGCGCACATCTTCGCCACCAGGTCATGCACCGCCGCCGCGATTCTGAAATTAAGATCTGTGGCGCGGCGCCGGTGGTGGGAGGAGGGAGGCGGTCCTAGGGTTTCAATTTGGGGGTGGGAGGAGGGAGGGAGGACGGCGGATCTAGCGTGGTGGTGGCGCGAGAGGGAAGATGAAGGCGGCGGATCTGGTGTGGTGGTGGGAGAAGGAGAGCCAAAGGCGGCGGATCTGCTGTCGCGCCGGGCTGGGAAAAAGAGAGCCAAAGGCGGCGGCTCCGTGTGCTGCTGTTAGGTCGCAGGTTACGACTTTGGGGATTTCGGTCCAGCGAGGGAGAGGACGGAAGAGGGAAAAGGAGGAGGGATGGATGTTGTCGGCGACGGCTGTTGCCGAGGAGGGAGGCGGCGGCGATGTGAGGGGGAGGTGTCTGCGTGTGTATCAGTGTGTGTGCGTGTAAGAGCCATGTCAGCCCGTAATTGCCATCTCAGCTCGTAATTGCCATCTCAGCTCGGAGTTTTACCGGAGTATTACCGGAGCTGAAATTCATGGAAAAATTGTTCACGCCTTTAAGTTCAGGGGAAATTTGATAAAAATCAAAGTTCATGGAAAATTTGGAAATGGGCCCAAAGTTCATGGTTTTTGGCGTAATTAACCCTTTTTTTTTTTAGAGGATAGACTATTAGTTTTGAAACTGCGCTTAGGGCGCTTATTTTGCGTATGTTTTCAATTTTACTTTTTCCTAGTAAGATTTTTATTTATAGCAAATAAGTTTTTAAGACATTTTATTCGTAAATGAGACTTTGTTTAAATGTAAATAAAAGTTTATTTAAATATAAATCAAATATTTCATCATCCCAATTCAATAGGCCATAAGGTCGGAGCATGAATATTAAGAAACGAATAATTTATAATAATACATGAGATAAAGTAACTTTAATTTTTTTATTTTTTTTTTGTTGATACGTTTGTTAAAAAAAGTATGAGAGAGAAATGAAAATGTTCCTCTTTAAATGAAAAGAGATATAGTTATGTGGGGCCACAATGACATAGAGTGTGAATAAATGAGTCATATGAGTGTATTTATTATGTATTAACTTTTTATTTTAGAAATTAATCTATTGTAATGAGATGTCTAAATAAGGAAATGTGACATATTAAAATTGAATCGAGACGGAGGAAGTATACTTTCTTTTTAATAACAAATAAGATTTTAAGACTTTTTATTCGTAAATGAGATTTTTATAATTAAATGCAAATAAGACTTTTATAAAATCAAATAAGAATTTTGTTAATAGCTAAAATGACTTTAAGACCGTTTATTTGTAATTGAGACTTTTTGCTCGAATGTAATATTTTTTATAAAATTAAATATGAATTTTCTTAAGAGCAAATATATAAGACTTTTATTAATAGTAAATAAGACTCTAGGAATTTTTGTTCATAAATAATACTTTTGATTGAATATAAATAATATTTTTCATAAAATAATAAGACCTTTTATTTTTAAATGAAACTTTTGCTTTAATTTTCACAAAGTAAAATAACCTTTTCTTAATATAGCAAATAAGACTTTAAATTTTTTTACTCATAAATGAAAATTTTGTTTGAATGTAACTAATATTTTTCATAAATCAAATAAGACTTTTTACAAAATCAAATACAACTTTTTCTCAAATGAATTCTTGAAAGTAAATAAGACTTTATTCTAAAATGAAACTTTTCATATAATCAAATAAGACAATATATTATAATAAGAGTCAATAAAGTCTATGTAGTACAATGGATAATACACCTATCTCTGGAACCAAAATTCTAGGATTTGATCTTCAACTTAAGCGTTAGTTTATTATTAATATATATATATGAGCTAACCTGCCCGACCCATCAACCTGACCCGGTGATCGATCCTGTCTACCCTAGGCCTGCACCGAGCCCACCCTTTTCGATCTCATATATAAAATCGATCTTATCAAAATATGCCTCATTTTAGATATTTATTTTTCATTGCAATATATTTCATTCGTCACTCAAATAACTTCTTATTTTTCTTTCTTTTTGACCATTTTTCAAATAATTTTCTACTAATTTTGAGGCACTACCCCATCACTACTAATACTTAATTTATTCTTATTTTTCACATTTTTACCACTCTCAATACTAATTATAACATTTTTCACAACTTTTAATACTATTAATTATACTCTCTCTGTCACAATTCAATAGGCCATATTTTCTTATTTGGACGTCCTATTTCAATAGGCCCCTTCTTTAGAGCATCCACAATGGGTGACTCGATAGCCCCACTCAAGTCACCCACTGTAGAAGACACCGACTCGAGGGTGCCCCGATCTATTGGGGCTGGCCTGATGTGCTTTAGGGAACGCGCGTGCACAACACGCGCCTATATTAAAAAAAAATCAAATTAAAAATAAGAACGGCTGATGCCAATTTTAAAAAAATAAAATAAAATTGATAAGCGATTATTCGACCGTTTTACATTTTTTTCTTCTTCTTTCTTTCTTCTTTATATACTCTTCTCCTTCTTCTATCTTCTCTCTCAATTTCTCTAAAAAAAATGGATCCATACAATCCAAACTGGTACGACCCAAATTGGGTTCCCAACCTCTCCGGCGGAGGCGATTATCATCCCCATTTGACGGGTATCAACTTGGAGGAGGAACCTCGTCGAAGCGGCGAGGAGAAGACACCGCCCGCCCACAGTGCGTCGATGCCCAAGAAAGGAGGACGGCGGAAGGCTATGGCCTTCAAAGAGAAAACGTCAGATCCTATGCCGGAGGGAGGAAGGGCCGCTCGGCACACCTACACCCTCGAGGAGACGGACCTTATTGTCCGTGATTGGGCAGAGGAGACCAACAATGCCGTCCAGGGTGTCTATCGAAAGGGAGAGGCCTATTGGGGCCGGATTCTAGACCGGGTGAACGCCCTCCTCGGCGTCGCCTTCAAACCCCGCCAAATAAAGGGACACTTCGCCCGAGTGGCTGCGGAGGTGAAGTTGTGGGAGAATATTTGGGTGGAGGTTTGCGCGAAGTGGCCTTCCGGCCATTCTGTCGACATGCTCCAACAGAAGGCCCAAGTCATCTTCCAAGGTAGGAGCCCAACTTCTGGCTCCTTCAACTACTGAAATGCATGGAGGATTCTCCGAATCAACCGGAGGTTCAAGTCCATGTACCTTGAGGGCGACGTCCATTCCTCCAAGAGGTCGAAGACGTCGGAGACGGGCGACTTCACCACCTCGGCGTCGGGCGAGGAGATCACGTCTTCCCGACCAATTGGAGTTTTTTTTTTATAATGTAATTTTTAGGATTATTAAAATTAATGAAGTTTAATTTGAAGTAAATTGTGTTATTTAAATGTGTGCAATTAAAATTAATGAAAAATGCAAAAATCAAAACTAAAAAGATCAGGTCAGCTATCAAGTCACCCCACTGTGGCCTCCTTAACCTAATGTGGTCCCCATTCTATCAGGTCAGCTATCAGGTCACCCCACTGTGGATGCTCTTAAATGGAAAATCACTACATAGCAAATATCCTCACATAACTCATTATTTACATTAAATGTCATAGTACCCCACACATAATTATCTCTTCTTTATATCTCTTTTCTACTTTTTGGACAAATATATCATCAAAAAAGTTACTTTTCTCTCATATTTTATTATAAATTATTCGTTTCTTAACATTCCTTTCTAAGCCTTGTTGGTGTTTAATGAAACCAACACCTAAAACTACACGATGAAACAGTAAACTATACCTATTGGAACTGATCGGAAAGAGCGAAGTAGAATGATCGGAAACTTAATACGAGAGAGAAAAATGACTGTTCTATTGAAAATATGAGATAGCGTAAGTAATAATACACGAGCTCGGACCCTATTTATAGATTTACAAGCGGAGGGGTAAAATAGTAAAAACATCTTCGGTGCATGCGTCCTGCGTGGTGGAAGGGTACGTTGGTAATTTCGATAATACGTGGGAGACCTTCCCGCGCGTTTATCGGCTCCTCTGATGGAAATGTCTTCTCTGGCGAAGGCATCTTTTCTGGTAATATTGACATCTCTGGCATGAGGGACTCCTCTGGTAAACACGTCCTCTCTGGCAAGGGCGTCTCCTCTGGCGGTAGTGACTTCTCTGATGGAGTTGACTTTTCTGATGACGATGACCTCCCTGACGATGATGACCTTTCCGGCGCAGATGATTTCTCTGGAGGAGAGGGCTTCCTCTGTCAAGAATGACTTCTCTGGTGCGGATGACTCCTCTGGCTAGAGTCATTCCTCTGATGGATGAAATCCTTCTGGTATAAATGGTTCTTCTGACCCATACGGCTCCTCTGATGAGAGTGGTTCCTCTGATTTGTACTCTCTCCCTGCTCTGCATATATTGCTCCTCACCAACCACTCCCCCCTCTAGTCTGGTTGAACCGGGTATTCTTCGTGTTCAACCAGTGGTGTGCTATCAGCATCAAAGCTTTGTTATTTTCCTTGGCCCCTGTAAATCATAAAGACATAAGCATTTTGAAATTATGAGAGAATAAAAAGAAGCCCTGTAAATTGTTCTCTGGCGTTTTTGTTACTCCCACCCCCTGGTCTGGCTAGTTCACTCTGGAGAGATGCAACTAGTCAGAGGACTCGCCCGCGTGGATGATGTCATCCGCATTAAATGTCTGCCCAGTCTACAGTATTTTCCCCGTACCCGAGGTTACTTTTTAACCTTTGCGTCCTTTCGCCTTTCCGTATAAATTCCCATCCGTTGATTTCTTCCGTATGCCACGTGCCGTTCATCCCGCGTGTTGGTGGTTACCCGCGTACAATCTTACTTAGCCGATTCGAACTCCTCTTTTTTCACTATTCTTCTTCTCCGAGTCTTCCGAGCGAATTTTCTGCATTTTCCGGCGATTTCCTCACTGTTCCGGCATTCTCCCACGACCCTTCCGCTCCAGGTTTTACCGTCCATCTTTTTCCGGTCTAGGTAACTCGTGTATCCTCTTCACTGCAATTTTGTATTTAATCGTAGTGTAGTGGTATAACTGTTGGTGCTCTGATTGAGCGTGCTAGAAACCCTAGGGTTGGCATCTCCCATCATGGCCTGCACCTCCGCCCCTCAACCCTCTCGCTCGCCCTCTCCTTCTGCCCAAGACCCTTCATCTTCCTCCCCATCGCGGCAAGATCCTGAAAATCTTCCTTCCCCCTCTACTTCTGACGAATCTCAAACTGCACCCCCTCCTTCTCCTCCTAGGAAAAAAGGGAAAAAGCCCCGCCTACCCCCCAAACGTATTCCTCCATCCCGCCTTAGTGTCGCGGAGGTGGAAAAATTGAAAAGCAAATGTAGGCGTCCTGATGGTTTAAAATTCGAGGCCTTTTGTAAGGATTCAACGCCTCCTGAAAGCCTTCGTCATCCCAAGGTGATAGTTGTTTGGAAAGCTCAAATAGATGCTGGTTTGAGACTCCCTCCTCCTATTCTGCTGGTTGATGTTTGTAACTATTTTCACATCCCCTTTTTTCAAGTCGCTCCTTCTGCCATTCGAAGATTATATGCCTTTCATGTTTTGTGCCGAGCTCACGGTGTTGGAGACACCGTCAAATTGTTCTGTCAGACCCAGACTCTCCGCATGCAGGGCAATCCCCTGTATAGCTTTGCTGCTCACCCGAAATATCCTACCACCTTCCTTTCCTCTCTGAATTCTTTCGATAAGGGTTTCCTGAAGTATTATTGTTATGTGCGCACCCCTTTCGGCAACTGGCGCGATTATGGTGCTTCGGAGCTGGAATGGCATACAAGTCGCACTACTTATAAACCAGCCTCTTCTGAAGTCCCTTCTACTCGTGACCAGAATATTATAGCTCACCTTAATGCTATGAATAAGGCCCACCCTCTAGACTGTAGGTACCTGGCCGAGAACAACTCCTCTCTGGCATATAATGGTCTGTTTCCTCTGTATCCAGAGAGATCAATAGGTAAAAAATATACATTAGAAAATACATTAGCTCTTGTTACCCTGCTTTTAATGGTGTAAAATTTTGGTTTGCAGATATGTCTTGGAGATCGAAATGTGGGGACAATTTGCCTGACACCCCTTCTCTTGCTGGCCGCGGAGCACATGGCTTGGGCGGTTCTGCTTCCGGAACAAGTCCCTCGGAGCAACCTGCTGGGTCCGCACTGATCCCTATTCCCCCTGTAGTTGAGATCCCAGAGAGAAATGTGGAAGCTTCGCGCCCCTTTGATGCGGAGGAAGTTGATGCGGGGGCCCTTGTTCGCAGGGGTAGACACTCCAGCGTTGGTGATGTCACTGGCACCCGTGAAGAAGATATCCAAGTCGTGGATATTACTGATGAGGTTCCTTCACCTGATTCGGCTCCCGATGCCACCCTTGCTGATCTTACAAAGAAGAGGAAGAGGGGTTCCCTGATCTCCATGGGTGAGAAGGAGAAACAGGAAAGCCTGAGAAAGACTGGCAAGTCCTCAGAGCCAGCGAGGAGGTCTGCTGGTGGTGTGAAGATTCTCACTCCTGCTGGGGACAAGGGCAAAGGGCCAGCGAAGAAGTCAGCTGGTGGTTCCAAGGCTCTCCCCTCTGCCGGTGGAAAGGGTAAGGGCAAAGCTGTGGTGCCCTCGGCTGACGAACCAGAGGATCTTGTTCCTGGGCCGATTTCGAGTCTGTCGGGGCAGAAATTAATTGATGCTTTGATAGCTCGTGTCCATTCTCAGGATCAGGAAAAGATGGAGGCGCTGACGCGCGGGGCTTTGGCTACTAAGTTGTGCCAGCTGGCTCTTCAGGTATCCTGCCCCTTGTATTTTTGTCATAGAAAATTTAAGTTACTAACCTTTTGATTGCTCTGTCATTACCCATTTTGTTTTCCTTGCAGATGGAATCCGGGATCTGGGGAGCTGTCAAGTGTATTCATGATTATGATGTGTCTGAAAAAGAGAGAGAGAAAGAGCAAGCGGACGTCGCTAAACGCGATGATGATGTTGCTGGAGTTGTGGAGCGCCTAAGCAAGGCTGAAGCGGAGGTTAATGAGTTGAAAGCTAAATTAGCTCAGATGGAAGTGGAGAAGGCGTCCTTGGCCTCCGAATTGTCGAGAACCACAAAAGAGAGCCATGAATGCCTGGCCAAGTTTAAAGCTGATTATGAAAGAGACTACGAAGAAGCCAGGCGGGGCTGGAAGAGGATACTTGTGGAAGCTCAGAACCGTGCGTACGTCCTGGGGGCTCGAGATCAACGCCTGGAGTACTTCTTGTCTCCGCGAGGCCAACACTTCCTGGGGGTGATGCTGGAAGGCACTCTGGAGTCTTTCAAAAAGACTCCCGAATACTTGGCAGATTTCGGACCTCTTTTCGCTTATGTGATAGAGCAAACAGCTTCCAAAGCATTGGAGATGGCGGGGGCCACCCCAGAACAACTTGCCACTTTGAATTTCAGAGCCCTGATGGATAACCTCCAAGACGAGGAGATAAACAAACGGATGGGCATCCCTGAACACTCTCCAGAGAAGCCAGAGTGGTGGTATCCAGTGCTAGAGAAGGCCATTCCCTACTTTTCTCTTGGGATTGGATCTGACTCGCTGCCCTCTGCTCCCACATATGCGCCTGCGTTCTCTGCTTCCCTAATGAACTTTGTGAACCGGCTATGGGATCCCTCTGGCGAGAGCACCCGAACATTCTCTCAGTTCGGCCTAGAGCCCCCTCTGCCCTCTGATTTAGCGGCTTCTGCCTTCACCGACTCTGCCTCTTCCTCTGCTGCGGTGGAACAGCTGTTCGACCTGTACCAAGATGAGGATCTGTATGTGCAGGAAGCTGCCAAGTTGTTGGGTTTGGGAGTGCGTCTTCCCCAACCGGTGGAGACTGGCCCGTTGCCCGTGTTCACAGAGAAGACCGTTTCTGGCCATGCTTCTGCAAGTGGTGCTCCTTCCCTAATTCCATCTGCTTCTGCTCCTGTCTCCTCTGCTGTTGCCCCAGCTGTCTCTGTCCCTCCCTCTTGATGCTCCTTACCTCTTTCCTGTCTTTATCAAAAGAAATTTTTGTAACTCTTTGATTCGTATAAGCTGAATATTTACCCTCAAATTTTGATGTGTAGCTATGCCCTCCGGGCACGTTTTAATGAGATTTCCTTCCCTTCCTTGCTTCTTTTATCCTTATTGCCTGTATTGTTTTCGTTGCTTGTTGATGACTCTTCTGGCGAAGATTCTGACGATTCCTCTGGCGAGGATTTTGACAACTCCTCTGGCGAGGATTCTGATGATTCCTCTGGCGAGGATTCTGATGACTCTTCTGTCGAGGATTCTGATGACTCCTCTGGCGAGGATTCTGATGACTCCTCTGACGAGGATTCTGATGACTCCTCTGACGAGGATTTGGCTAACTCTTCTAGGAAGGATTTCACCGCCTCCTCTGCCGAGGATTTGGTTGATTCCTCTGGAAAGGATTTCACCGCCTCCTCTGACGAGGATTTGGTTGATTTCTTTGCTGGCGCTTTCGTGCTTCCCATCCACGCTGCTTCCCATCCATGCTTGAGCACTCTGCGCGGAGCATGGAAGACCCGGAGGGTGCGACCAACTTTCGCGGCTTACGATTTAAATAGTAACCCTCTGCGTGGAGCATGGAAGGCCCGGGTGGCACGACCAACTTTCACGGCTTACGATTAAATAGTAACCCTCTGCGTGGAGCATGGAAGGCCCGGGTGGCACGACCAACTTTCACGGCTTACGATTAAATAGTAACCCTCTGCGTGGAGCATGGAAGGCCCGGGTGGCACGACCAACTTTCACGGCTTACGATTAAATAGTAACCCTCTGCGTGGAGCATGGAAGGCCCGGGTGGCACGACCAACTTTCACGGCTTACGATTAAATGAACACCCTGCACGAGGCTTGGTAGACCCGGGGGGTGCACACCACCTCTCGTGACTTACGGTTAAGGACAACCTCTGCGCGGAGCATGGAGGACCCGGGGGGTGTAACCAACTTTCGCGGCTTATGATTATGTGCCGCCTCTGCGCGGAGCATGGAAGGCCCGGATGGCGCGACCAACTTTCGCGGCTTACGATTGAATAGTAACCCCCTGCACGGAGCATGGAAGACCCGGGGGGTGCGACCAACTTTCGTGGCTTACGGTTAAAGGTCCACCCTGCACGGAGCCTGGAATACCCGGGGGGTGCAACCAGCTTTCATGGCTTACGGTTAAGTGGACACCCTGCACGAGGCTTGGCAGACCCGGGGGGTGCACACCACCTCTCGTGACTTACGGTTAAGGACAACCTCTGCGCGGAGCATGGAGGACCCGGGGGGTGTAACCAACTTTCGCGGCTTATGATTATGTGCCGCCTCTGCGCGGAGCATGGAAGGCCCGGATGGCGCGACCAACTTTCGCGGCTTACGATTGAATAGTAACCCCCTGCACGGAGCATGGAAGACCCGGGGGGTGCGACCAACTTTCGTGGCTTACGGTTAAAGGTCCACCCTGCACGGAGCCTGGAATACCCGGGGGGTGCAACCAGCTTTCATGGCTTACGGTTAAGTGGACACCCTGCACGAGGCTTGGCAGACCCGGGGGGTGCACACCACCTCTCGTGACTTACGGTTAAGGACAACCTCTGCGCGGAGCATGGAGGACCCGGGGGGTGTAACCAACTTTCGCGGCTTATGATTATGTGCCGCCTCTGCGCGGAGCATGGAAGGCCCGGATGGCGCGACCAACTTTCGCGGCTTACGATTGAATAGTAACCCCCTGCACGGAGCATGGAAGACCCGGGGGGTGCGACCAACTTTCGTGGCTTACGGTTAAAGGTCCACCCTGCACGGAGCCTGGAATACCCGGGGGGTGCAACCAGCTTTCATGGCTTACGGTTAAGTGGACACCCTGCACGAGGCTTGGCAGACCCGGGGGGTGCACACCACCTCTCGTGACTTACGGTTAAGGACAACCTCTGCGCGGAGCATGGAGGACCCAGGGGGTGTAACCAACTTTCGCGGCTTACGATTATGTGCCACCTCTGCGCGGAGCATGGAAGGCCCGGTTGGCACGACCAACTTTCGCGGCTTACGATTGAAAGAACACCCTGCACGGAGCATGGAGGACCCGGGGGGTGCCACCAACTTTCGTGGCTTACGGTTAAAGCAACCTCTGCGCGGAGCATGGAAAACCCGGGGGGTGCAACCAACTTTCGCGGCTTACGATTAAGTGCTATCTCTGCGCGGAGCATGGAAGGCCCGACTGGCGCAACCAACTTTCGCGGCTTACGATTGTCAGCAACCTCTCTGTTCTAGTTGAGCGTGACCCTTCTGCTCCAGTGGAGCGTAATTCCTCTGATTTGCCCTAGTCTTGCTGAGAAGCGCTTTTTTTTTTTGAATTTAAAAATTGGGACCTACGGGTATACACCCTACTCCCCCCTCTGGTGACATGTGCAATACTCTGTTATGAACATGTTGGCCCAGTTATTTCTTACACCCTTCTCCGGCCCATAAGCTCGCGTAGGCCCATTATTTCTTAGCCCATTTTCTAAGCCCAGTATCGCCTCTATATATATCCTCTTCCGATCCTTCCAACCCTGAATTCTGTTGATGTTTTGCCTCCCTAGATCAGTTGTAAGGCACTCAGGTAAGGGAATTTCCCCTCTAAACACTCACATCCCTGAGGTCTCCGCCTTTTCCCCTGTGCTTCTGGTGTAGATCTCTAACTTCGTGGTTGTAACGAGTGGAGTTCCCTTGCTTGAGTGTTTTATAACCAGGCTTCCCAGATCTAGACGTTGACTTCCCTGATTTGAGCGTTGATTCCTCAGATCTGAGCGTTGGTTCCTCAGATCTGACCCTTGGTTTGTTCCTCTTCTGTATTTCTTTTTTGTAGCATTTTGACTTGCTATTTTCCTTGATATTCTGCAGACACAAAGTGAAGTTGAAGTAGATCTGAGAGGTGTGCGTATCCTAGCCACGAAGAAGAACTCAGAGTGTTGGATCATGGAAGAAAAGACGTCCATCCCTGATGCTTGCTTTCCCTTGGACCTGCTAAGAAGCAGTTTTTGTATTTGTTTCTCCCTTGTCCTGCTAAGAAGCAGTTTGCATTTTGAATTTAAAAATTGAGGATTATGGGTATACACCCTACTCCCCCCTCTGGTGACATGTGCAGTGCTCTGCACGAACATGTTAGGTAGCATATGTAATGTAAGAAAACAAAAATTGAAATAAACAAACACAACACCAGGGAATTCCCTAGAACCACATATCTGTTTTATTGATATTATGGCCCCGGACCTCGTTAAAACCCCTGTGGGGAAAAAGAGTATCCGGTCTACAAAGCGGTCATTCCTGCTAAGAAGCAGTTATACATAGAACTTTTTAAGTGTGTTTATATTCCATGGCCTGGGGAGAGTTCTGCCGTCTGAATCCGACAGTATGTATGCACCGCCTCCCAAGACCTCTGTGATGATGTATGGCCCTTCCCAATTGGCTTCGAACTTGCCCACCGCCTTCAACGCATCAGCTCGTTTGAGAACCAAATCACCCTTGGCCAATTTCCTCACTCTGACTCTCTTGTCATATCCTGCTTTGATAATGCCTTTGTATTTGGCCGCTCTGACCCGGGCTTCCTCCCTCTGTGCCTCCACCAAGTCCAGCTCTGCTCGGCGGAGCTCCTCATTGTGCTCAGTGTCATACGTGGTGATCCGGTATGATTCTAGTCGTGCCTCTGCTGGTATCACCGCATTGGATCCATACACCAGTGTGAATGGTGCCTCCCCTGTCGCCGTTTTTGGACTAGTTCGGTAAGCCCAGAGAACGGTATCCAGCTCCTCCACCCACTTCCCTCTGCTCTGATTTAGCCTCTTCTTGATACCCTCACATATGGTCCTATTAGCCAATTCCACTTGTCCATTTGCCTGTGGATGAGCCACCGAAACAAACCGCTGTGTGATATCCATTCGGTCGCAGAAATCCGCGATCCTTTGCCCCGTGAACTGAGTCCCGTTATCAGACACGATAATGCGTGGCACTCCGAATCTGCAACAGATATTCCTCCAGATAAAACGTTCCACTGTAACTTCATCGATCTTGTTCACGGCCTCAGCTTCGACCCATTTGGAAAAATAGTCCACTGCCACAATGAGAAAGCATTTCCCTCCAGGTGCTGTAGGTAGCTTCCCGACTATATCAATGCCCCATTTATCGAACGGACAAGCAGCGTACATTACACCCATGGGCTCCCCTGGTATGTTGATTTTCCCGGCATGCCGCTGGCAAGCTTCGCACTTGCGGACAAACTCTCTGGCTTCCTGGTTGATGTGAGGCCAATAAAAACCTGCCCGAATTATCTTGCGTACAAGGTCTCGAAATCCGGTATGCCCGCCGCAGCAACCTGCATGAATCTCTTTCAGAGCAAAGTTAGCTTCCTCTGGCGATAAACATTTTAGCAGAGGTTGAGTAAAAGATCTTTTGAAAAGTTGATCGTTGATTAGGCAGTAATTTTCATAGCGAGCCCTCTGGTTGGACTCTCTGCTTAGGCGTTCCCCTGTCTTCAGAAAGTGTATAATCGGAGCCCGCCAATCATCTCTGATCTCTACCGAGAATACCTGCGAAGTTTCCATCTCTCTGGTGTCACAAAGTAAAATGATCTCGTCGCTCCAAGTTTGCTCAACTGCGCTAGCCATGCGCGCCAGTAGGTCGGCCTTCGTGTTTTCTTCCCGAGAAATTTGTTCGAGCTTGAACTCCATGAATTTTTCTTTTATTTCGCTAATTTTGGTATGGTACGCCTTCATCCTCTGATCCTTGACACTGTAACCTCCCGAAAACTGTTGTGCAACCAGCTGGGAGTCTGTCTTTATAATAACGCACTCAGCTTTAAGCTCTGATAGGATATGAGCCCCTCTGACCACGGCCTCATACTCCGCCTCATTGTTAGATAACCGACAGGTGAATTTGATGGCGAACTGGTATGTCCCATAACCTGGCGAAGTAATATAAACCCCGATTCCGCACCCCTCTTTTGTCACTGACCCATCCACATAAGCCACCCAGAACTCTGGTATGGGACGCCGAGTTGTTTCTTGTATGAAGTCTGCCAATGCCTGCGCCTTGATCGCCGTTCGTGGCTCGTACTCTACATCGTATTCCCCTAGTTCCACAGCCCATTTGACCATTCTTCCCGACAAATCCGCGCGCCCCAAAACTTGTTTAAAAGGTAGAGACGTGCGTACCACCACTCGATGTGAAAGGAAATAAGGCCTCAGCTTTCTTGCCGTGATCATGACCGCCAGAGCCGCCTTCTCGATCTCTGTGTAGTTGAGCTCAGGGCCCTGTATAATTCTGCTGACAAAATAGATAGGTCTCTGATGACTTCCTTCCTCTCTGATTAGCACAGAGCTGATTGACTCCTCCCCCATAGCTATGTATAAATACAACGTTTCTCCCGGGACCGGCTTGGTCAGGGTTGGGAGTTTCGCTAGGTATACTTTAAGATCCTCAAATGCTGCGCGGCATTCCTCTGTCCACAAAAACTTGGCTCCCTTCCTCAACACTCTGAAAAACGGCATGCTCCGTTCTGCCGATCTCGATATAAACCTGCTTAGGGCAGTGATACGCCCGTTCAGAGTCTGCACCTCCTTGATTCCTCTAGGCGGTGTCATTTCCAAAATAGCTTTGACCTTGTCGGCGTTGACCTCAATCCCTGCTGGCGTGACTTTATACCCCAAGAATTTCCCTGTTGTGACCCCAAAAGTGCACTTGGCTGGGTTCAACATAAGTCTGTGATCTCTGACTACCGTGAAGATTTCTTCCAGATCCGCCACATGGTCCTCTGCCCTGTTACTCCGTACGAGCATATCGTCTACGTATACTGAGATATTCTTAGCAAGCTGTTCTTTGAAAATTTTCTCCATCATCCGCTGATATGTGGCTCCTGCATTCTTCAGACCGAACGGCATACTCTTCCACCCATATACGCCACAACAGACGGCAAAGGCCGTTTTGGCGATGTCTCCCCTGTTCATCTTTACCTGATGATACCCTTGGTATGCATCCATCATGGACAATAAGGCACATCCTGAAGTGGAGTCCACCAATTGGTCAATCCTCGGCAGAGGATAGTGGTCCTTCGGACAAGCAGCGTTTAAATCTCGGAAGTCCACACACATCCTCCAGGTGTTCGTTTTCTTGGGTACCATCACTGCGTTTGAGATCCACTCTGGGTATTGCACTTCTACAATATGCCCAGCTTTCAATAATTCATAGACCTGCTCTCTGATGGCAGCGTCCTTTTCAGCCCCAAAATTCCTTGTCCGTTGTTTTACCGGCTTGACCTTAGGGTCCACGTTGAGGCAATGCTCCGCCAACCCTCTATCGATTCCCTTCAAATCTGAGGTACTAAAAGCGAACACATCCGCATTTCGTCGAAGACAACCAATGAGCTCTTCTCTGACTTGATCACTCATGGCCGATCCAATCTTAGTCTGGAAACCCTCTTTCCCTGGAAATAACTCTATCATATTGCAAACATCGCTAGTGGACACCAGCGCGGTTTTCTCTGTGGAGTTTCTGTCTTTTAATAAATCCGCCAACTCTTGGCGTTCTTCTGCTGGGGCATGCACCTCGCCCACTTTCCCCCTCTTCCGGGCGTTCGACCCCTCTGTCCATCTTTCCCTTTTCTGCCCCGCTGACTGTGTGAGCATTTGCACGTGGCATGCTTTTGATGTCGTCTGATCGCCACACACTTCTCCCACTCTTCCACCCTCGATTGGAAACTTCATTTTTAGGTGAAACAAGGAGATAACCGCCTTGAACGCCGTCAAGGCGGGCCGGCCGAGTATGACATTGTACGAGGGTTTGGGCATATCCACCACTAAGAAACGTACCATCCTTGTTTTGTTGCCCGCCACTGTACTGCCAAGGATCAACGGCAGCTCTACATACCCTAGGGGCATGACCATCTCTCCTCCAAACCCAAACAGAGGAGCATTTGTCGGCTCAACATGAGCGTTAATTCCCATATTTCGGAGACATTCCTTGTACAAGATGTTTACAGCGCTGCCCGAATCCACGAAAATACGGTGAATAATGCAGCCGGCGATGTCTGCCGTGATGACCAGCGCATCATCATGTGGATACATTAATGTGCGTATATCCTCTGCTCCAAAAGTGATTGCCGGCTCCTCTGCCGCACTGGTGACTTCCATGACCCGTTTAGGATAATACCCTGCTTTGACTGCTCTGACGACTTGCTTTTTAGCCCTATTTGATGTGGGCATCCCGTTTTCCCCGCAAATCATGTGAACTTCCCTTCTATATGGGGGGGGAGGAAGATTTTGTCTGTCTGCCCCTTCTCTGCGATTATCCTGGTTATCATCGAGCCTGCGATCTCTGTTGTTGTTCCCCTGCTCTCGTCGCTGATCCCGGTTATTTCTTTGATCCCTCTGATCTCGCTGATCTCTTTGATCCCGCTGATCCCTCTGATCAGTCCTCCTCTGACCTTCATTTCCCCTGTCAATGAAGTGGTCGAGACATCCCTGGCGCACCAATAACTCCAATTGGTGCTTAAGGTGTCCACAATATTTAGTATAATGCCCGAAGGCATTGTGATATTCACACAACTTATTGTTAGGCCCTTCCTGCGGCGGCCCAGTCCGGTAGGTCCCCGGTGCCCTAAAGAACGGCTGATCCTTTATCAGATGAAAAATTTCTTCTTGTGGTTTAATCAAGGGCGTGTATTCGGCGAACCGCGTAACCTCATTCACAGTGCGCTGTTGCTGGGGCGGCATTCCTCCCTGGGGTGGGAGTACTCTCGGAGGTAACCCTCTGAATGGGGCCCTATCTTGCTGTCTTTGTCGTTCGGGTGCTTCCTCAGCTTTCTTGACTCTGTGTTTCTCATTTTCCACCTTCCTCGCCATTTTGGCGTCCTCCAACTGTAGATACCCCGGCAGCCTTGCCATGATGTCATCAAAATCCCTTGCTGGTCGAATTTGTAATTCGTCAAAAAAGATCCCTGGCCTGAGTCCTCTGACATAGGCGCAGTTTTTAATTTGCGATTCTGCCTCTGGCACCTCCAGAGCGGCAAGGTTAAACCTTGCTGTGTACTCCCGAAGCGTTTCTCCCTGCTCCTGCTTAATATCCATCAGCGAAAGGGCTGATTTTCCTACCCTCCGTGAACTCGCGAACTGACGCAAAAAACGAGTCTGTAATTCTTCGAAAGAGTGAATGGAATTTGGGGGCAGCGTCCCAAACCATAACTGGGCTGGTCCAGTAAGGGTAGTGGAGAAGATCCGGCACTTGATGCCCTCCGTGTACATGTGCAACGTAACCAAACCTTCAAACCGATTGAGGTGTACCTCCGGATCGGTAGTGCCATCGTAATCCAGTGAGATGGGCTTGTAGCTTCTAGGTAAGGCATCTGCCAAAATATCGTCCGAGAAAGGACTGCGGTTGTGGATCGGGTGGAACCTCGATGTCTTAGCTCTCTTGTCCCCCTTATGCCTCCCCTGTTCCCTTCTGTTCCTGGGTACTTCATGAGCGTGGCGCTTGTGGACTCTATATTCATGTTTGCCAGAGGAATACTCCGGCTCTCTTTCCTCTGACCTCTCTGTGTAGCGTGATTTTTCCGATCGATGGGACTTTTCCACCCGGTGCGATTTTCCTGACCTTTGTTCCCTGTCCTCCCTTCGGGATTTCTCCCTCAGTGACTCCTCCAGATCCTGGAGTTGATGTTTCAGCTGAGACACTTGGTTTTTTAGCCGAGCTTTCTCCCTCGGTCTCTCTTCTTCGAACACCAAGGAGACGGACTGACTATCAGACTCGTCAACCCTCTCCTTTCTCACAACACTGTTGAGTCTGACCCGACTCCCCTCTGGTCTTCTTTCCACTTCCCTGTCAGCCGGGTCCCCTTGCACTTCCAGAGGCATCGCAGCTTGTTTGTTGATTGCTAAAGTGTTTACCTCCTGAGCAGCGGGAGGTGGGGCCTCAGCGCCCTGCAGAGTAGCCGTTCCTCCCAGTGGAGCTACAGTGGGAACAGCGGACAACATGGGAGTTCCTAGTGCCTGACGCACAGCGGAGTAGTGAAGCAGCGCCATCATCTGTTCCATCGATCCAAACGTGATTTGTCCCGCTCCAGACGCGGGAGTTAAGCATGGCATGTCAGATCCTGGAGTCACCAGAGCAGATCTCTGGAGGCTTGCATTCAACCCAGTCAACGGAGTGGCGGGGATAGCCTGAAACCCTGGTGGGGCAGTGAAGGTAGTATTGCCCTGGAGGCCCGGGAACAATGAAGGTGGCATCTCAGTGGTGAGAGCAGCGGAGTCGAACTCCCTTTCTAGGTTGCGGTGTGCATCTGATGATCCCATGGTACCTACACATAAACAAAGTGAGAAACCATTCTAACGACGAAAGAATAAACCCCTTATTACCGATTGGAGTCCCAATGTAAGAAATCCAATAAGAAATCCCGGTTTCCGGTGCAGAGACCGTTAAAAAATTCCCTTCCAAGTAATTCTACACTCGGGGAAATAAACCCAGAGTATAGATTGAGAAAACAGAGCCCTCAATAAAACTTCCACAGACGCAAAATACCCAGGGATAAATACAAGCAGAGCTACCACCAGAAGATATGTTAGCACGATTGCATTAAACATAATAAGAAAAGGAATTATGTAAGAGACGAAGCTAATAATTTCGAAGATTAGTCAAGGAAAACATGGAGAAGCATGAATAATCGTTTCCCATAAGTGAAGATCATTCACAAAACAACAATATGGATCTCACCATAATTAAGACAAAGTGTCTAATCATCATATTATTGAGGTAAAACTCTTGTGTCAACGACAATAAACACTCTCGACATCGACGATTAACCACAAAAACCCATAAATCCACAACAAAGAACTCCAATACATCAGGATCAAAGCATAACCTCCCAAGCCAATCACCGAAATCGAAGATTAACCACGAAAATCATGGAAAACGCCCATAAACCCCCTCCCTTAAACGAAAAGCATCTATAAACCCCCAGCACAAAGCCAACATAACAAAAACAGGGCAACAACTCCGATCCAACGGTATAGGACGAAGATTTGTTATTCAGGCAAATGAAGTAACGGTAATTATCAACCTTAAACGAAGAAGACCCACAGATTTAACAGCATGAACCCAAACACAGCAGAAGTAAAGTACTAATCGACGTATTATCGATGCAGACCCATGGATTAACAGTAATAGCCACACGCTTGACTGAAAACAGTACAGCATTCGGTAAATCCCTAGTATAATTCTAAGATTATCGGAGGAAACACGTAAATCGCCCACAATTATCACATTGACACGTAAAACACCCATGCACAAGTGGCATATACTCAAGATATCGAAGATCCATAAGAAAACGACGAACATAATTGGAACAGAGCACCAAATTATAATTTCTTCATGCAAAACACTGGATCGGTGAAGAAAACGTCAATTCTACGAGAAAACCCCTTATTTACGGACAACTAGTCCGGATCAACGGTAAATAAACGTAAATTTCCCCCGATTCATATTTCATACCCGTCGCCACCTTTCCTCATGCACTCAAAACATAAATCAGCGCAGATTAAAGAAAATTAATGACATATTGACCCGGAAAACACAATTTAAATAATCAAAAACAACTAGTTGTCCCGATTATCGGACCCATCGGTGCCGACGTCCACAAATCCGATTGGATTTACAGATCTGCGTACGCCGGCGACCGCAACCTCACGTCTTAATTCAGTAGCTTTCCCACAGACGGCGCCAGTTGGTGTTTAATGAAACCAACACCTAAAACTACACGATGAAACAGTAAACTATACCTATTGGAACTGATCGGAAAGAGCGAAGTAGAATGATCGGAAACTTAATACGAGAGAGAAAAATGACTGTTCTATTGAAAATATGAGATAGCGTAAGTAATAATACACGAGCTCGGACCCTATTTATAGATTTACAAGCGGAGGGGTAAAATAGTAAAAACATCTTCGGTGCATGCGTCCTGCGTGGTGGAAGGGTACGTTGGTAATTTCGATAATACGTGGGAGACCTTCCCGCGCGTTTATCGGCTCCTCTGATGGAAATGTCTTCTCTGGCGAAGGCATCTTTTCTGGTAATATTGACATCTCTGGCATGAGGGACTCCTCTGGTAAACACGTCCTCTCTGGCAAGGGCGTCTCCTCTGGCGGTAGTGACTTCTCTGATGGAGTTGACTTTTCTGATGACGATGACCTCCCTGACGATGATGACCTTTCCGGCGCAGATGATTTCTCTGGAGGAGAGGGCTTCCTCTGTCAAGAATGACTTCTCTGGTGCGGATGACTCCTCTGGCTAGAGTCATTCCTCTGATGGATGAAATCCTTCTGGTATAAATGGTTCTTCTGACCCATACGGCTCCTCTGATGAGAGTGGTTCCTCTGATTTGTACTCTCTCCCTGCTCTGCATATATTGCTCCTCACCACTTGTGGTCTATTGAATTGGGACAGAGGAAGTAACATTTTTTCACCACTTCCACTTTATTCAACAATTTTATCTTAAAATTTGTCTCCATTCATCCTAAAAATTTATTTGAGAGACTAAACAAGTGATTTATATCTAATGATGCAAAAAGTCAAATAATTAAAAAATGGTGGGTCAACCCGGTGGCCCGGCCCATCACAAATCCACAGTCTGCATGGACCTTTCCAAAATTTAATTGCTATAACAAAGATAAATCATAAGTCACTCTTCTATAGATAATAACCATACATTCTATAATACCATTTACTGTATAACAGTTTAATTTGAATTATTACAAGATTTTAAATCAATTATGTAATCGCATACAGATACTAATATTAATATTGTTGCACGATTACCTGAAATTTTAATCGTATTTGTTAAGAATTATTGAGCAAATCAAAAAAAATTATATAGTACTAATAGTTTTCGATCAAAATATTAAATTCGTGTTACCTACATATTTTGACGATTAACCCATAAAAACCAAAGCAGTGCTTTAATTCAAATTGGGTGGGGGTAACAGATGACCGGAGGCGGAGATGGTGAGAGGCAAAATCAATTTAATTATAGGTGTAAAATTGTATATTTATATTACTATTTACCTTTTTTCTATAAGGATGGCAATTTTTTTCTATTGATACTGAAAATAGGCTACAATCTACAATTGTCTCTTTAACCCATTTTCTTTTTAATTCGAGACAGAGTGACAGAGTGGTAAATTGGTAATCAACTGAAGCTATTCATGAACATTATTGGGAAGACAAATTGATGAAAAAGACAAAAAAAACCTTCATCTTTTAATATTTCTTAAAATGATAGATTCATACTTTATTACGCAACTGAGATCCATTTGATATTATTTAACTTCAAAGTAATACTAATCGTCATTATTGCTTAATAACAACGCACAAATGACGGTTTGTAAGATCGCTATCATCAAATTAAGAGGGTGTTTGGCTAAGTTTATTTTAAAGAGCTTATAAGCTCTTGGAGCTTATAAAATGTTTCAATAGCTTATAAGATGTAATTTTTAAAAGTTTATAAGTTGTCAAAATGTTTGAATAATTGAACTTATAAACTAGAGAGAGAATTTTTTTGTTAGAGAGAGATAATTTTTTTGTTAGAGAGATAATTTTTTGTTAAAGAGAAAAAATCGAAGAAAAATAAACTTAAATGATATATGATGAAAATAATAAATTATAGTTGAAAAATATTTGTAAAAAGATTGTTGCATATGAGATTATAAAAAAATAAGTTGGGGTAGATGAACTTATTTTTTGGAGAGCTTATAAGCTCTTGGAGCTTATTTTTGGACCTTATAAACTATTTAGGAGCTTATTTTGCCAAACACTTTGAAGGAGCTTATAAGCTTCTAAACAACTTCTAAGCTGTTTTGAGCAGCTTATAAGCTCAGCCAAACACCCTCTAAGTAGCGGATCAGATCGTTTGTGCCCTGCTGCCACAATTTAGTGTGTATCACAGTATATCATTATTAATTTTATATTTTATAATTTTTTTTTATAAAAATAAAAATATTATTATATATACTAACTAATTAACATTTATCACTAAAAAATAAAATTTTTAAAAATTATATATACTAACTTTTGAATTAATTAACCAAAACAATCTATTGTTAATTCAAATAAATATAAAAAAAATAATTATCCTAATTGGACGAGTGAACCCTTGTTAATTATCTTTATATTATATTAAAGTATACTCCCTCCATCCACCAAAAATATAGCACTTTTGGTGGGCACAAGTTTTAATAAAATTGAATCAATTGATGGTGATTTTTATGTAGTGGAGAAAGGGTCCCACCATTTTTTTAAATGAGTGGTTGGGATTGAATTGAGGGTAATTTTTTTGTAAATAAATGATTGTTGTGAAATAGAAAAAATATCATAACCTTGTTTTGACGATCCCAAAACCCCTTAGATTTTATTTTCTAGATTAGACTCTTTTCGAACTCAAGTGTTAGAGTTCTTTTTCTAGTTAGACTGAAGCGGCAAAGCTTGAATACTGAAGACTGACGAAGACCTGACTGAAGAATCTCGACTGAAGTAGTGATCAACTGAAGCTCACTTGAAGTTATTACAACAATAAATGAAGGTCTTGTGCTGGAGTGAAGAAGCAATCTTTAGCCGAAATATTCTCTGAAGACTTGTTTAAGGATCAGAAGAATACAACGGACTGAAGCTACAAAAAGACGGACTGAAAATGCATTAAATGCTGAATTGGAATTTTATTGAGAAAAAGAAAAGCGAAAAAAAAAACAAAGAAAACCCGTTGAAGGCACAACAGACGCAAACTAACGGGCTACGAAACTATAACGGCGAAGACCCAGAGGGAAAAACATCGTGAGAGGAAAAAAGAGTCAAGAAATGTGCAGGAGCTACATAGCAGGAACCCCATGACAATCAAAAATCAAGAGCATCATCCTCCGGATGATTATAAGAATCTATGATGTCCCCCCAACGTTGATTAGAGACCGTATGAATATCAGAATCCATGATGTCTCCCCAACGTTGATTAGAGACCGTATGAATATCAAAATCCATGATGTCCCCCCAACGTTGATAAGAGACCCCCGTCATCGCAAGAGCCGCTGCATCCCCGGGAATATCCGAAGGTCTACTAATATTGGAGCCTGGAATAGCAGGATGTCGTAACCGGTGCTTTAAAGAGGTATCAGAAACCCCCCCTTTCCCGAATTGCTTGGTAGCGCCCTTAGGACGCCCTCTGCCTCGCTTGCCCGAAGGAGCTTCAGTGAGCTCGACTGTTGATGAGGCTGGGCGAACCTGATCAAGAGGCATATCACTCCTCCCCGAGGCCACACGTGTAGAAGGTTGCTGTCTGCCAGTTGCATGAGTCGAGTCATCATGCAGAGGAACGATTGAAACACCAGACTCAGGGGTGCGAGCGATGCAAGGCGCATCCTGAGATGCTGAAGTCGTAATAGCGGCTGTGGGAATGCCACTACTAGAATTAGGCACAACATGTGTGGTAGACACTGACCCAGACGGTTTCTCGAGTACCACTTGGGAAGCATGGATGCCCAAAAAATCTGGTTCAGTCATCGTAGCCGCATCGATCCCATGACTTGAATCCTCAATAGCAAGAACGTTAAGACAATTGGCTTTAGTAGGAGAAGTTGCCCTCAAAGCCGGAGAACCCACAACCAACACCGGTCCCCTCGGCGTGAACTGTTGTTGCTCCGTCAAAGGAGCAGCCTGCTGCTGCTCGGGCTCTTGCTGAGATTGTGAGCCATCTGCCGCCTCCTCTGAGAGAAGCGCAAACCGATTTTTATCCTGAGTTCGCGGGGAAAGTTGCTGCTTCTCCTGCTGAGTATGTCCCGAAGCCGGAACCACCTGCCATTGAGGACCCTCCGGCACCGGTCTTTTGAGAACCTCTGCTGAATTCTTGCGACTCCCTGGATCAGTTTGGTTATCTCCCTTAGTTATCACATTTTCCTTTTCCGAATTCACCTTAACCTGATCTGTGATCTCCACTCGAGGTTGTTTCTTATTGCAATTATCAACACAATGCCCAGTGATCCTGCAATGTGTACAGTAAAGAGGTAATTTCTCATAATAGAATTCTACGTGATAAGCCATATCATCTCCTTGAACTTGCATCGACTCTTGCAGCGGAAGCGATAAATCAACTTCGACAAGCAGCCGAACATAATGCCCAACATCGGCATAGGCAGACGCCCCATCAATTTTAATAGAAGTGCCAACAACGTTGCCAATAGCTGTGATAACTTCAGGATGCCAGAACTCCACAGGAAGATTATATATTCTAACCCAAACTTGGCTCAACGAAGAAACTTCCTTATAGGGATTAAACCCTTTCACCCACTCCCTCATACGAAGGGATCCCTTCGACAACTTCCAGAACTTTCGATCCTTAACAATGTTCTTATCCTCCATTGTATCAAACTTCAAGATATAAAAGCCCTTACACATTGGAATCAACTTCCACTCCGATGAAATCTTCCATATCGATTGTAGTTCCTGCTTAAGTTCAGCGGTAGGACGAGGTGTATCACCTTTTTCCAATAACAGTTTTCCAATAATTGCGTATCGAAATTCCTCAAACCGTTTCTTGCAAAATTCAGAAGGCAAAGAAAGAGTAAAGCCATGACCTGATTCTTGTGCCTGAAGCGCCGTGAACTTATGAGCAAAGACATCTGGGCGTCGCAAAATGCGGGGGGCAACCGCACCAGCGTAAGAACCACGTTGATTATCCGGGAGAAAATCCCTCTTCGCGCCGGAGCCATCAGGACAAGTCTTTGTCGCAGCAGCATGAGAAGGGTTATTTCCAGGAGAGAAATGAGTGTCTAGTGTCGTCGGTTGCACCCCCGTAGAGGATCTGGCATCGACAGTGGCTAGAATACTCTGTTCGTGGGCAGAGATCAGATATTTTCCCCCAGCAGGCTGGTGAGCAGCAATAGCCGGCCTGTTCGGTAAGAAATTGTTGGAGACTGTTGGAAAGTCTTGAAAGGGAACGGAATTGAGCGAAGAGGATGCCATAGCGCAGCCGCCGAAGAACCGACAACGGTCAACGGCGACAGATCGAAAACCCAACAGAGGCGGCTAACGCCAGATCGCGAGGTTGGAGAGTCCTGGAGGAATCGCCGAAGGGACGATGGAGATGGCCGATCTCGAACAGGCGGTGGCGTCGGCGTCGGCCGGGGTGAGGCTGCGGTTCTCTGAATCGTGTGTGGAACCGAAAGAAAGAACCCAGCAGATATCAGCGAGAACCTCGGCCGAGCAGCGGGATAGATCCGATCTATCCGCCCAAGAAAGTTGTAGCCATCGGCGGCCCGCGGCTGAGACACCAGCTGCCATCGGCGGCCCAAGAAAATGCATTAAATGACATACCACTTAGACGAATAAAGACAAATGATATCTTCTAGTACACGCCACATTAAATGCAAATGACAGAGCATTAAATGCGGGGATATGGCAAATCGTCCTTCACCGAGCAGAGTTACTTCATCCGTGTTACTTTACACTGTAACACCATCTCCTCATGCCTGAAGACCCATTTTGGCGAAAAGGGAGATAGAGGACGAAGACCCTGAGCACATATCACATCAAGTGTCAGCGGCAGTATTTGAAGAAGGATCTCCCCCAACGGATCTATTCTTCATCATCCGCCTATAAATAGAGCTCAAGGAATAACCTTCAACCTCACTGATTCAAAGATTTACGCTGAAGCTCTGCCAAAATATCGAGTCAGCCACTACTTAGCTATTAAAACTTGAATCGAAGAAGAGAGTAAACCTTGTTGTAAAAATCAGTCTGCCTGATTTATAAACACTCTCTTATAAGTGTCTAGGCAATCATATTCTTATATCCTTAGCCTAGTCCTTCATTACTCGAGAGCTTGTTCTCAGTAATCTTAGTTGGAAGATTTACAAACCCATTTTCAATCGAGAGAAAAGAGTGTTGGAGTTTTAGACAGTTGTTTAAACTCAAGCGTTCTCAGTCCCTGCAAGCTAGACGAATGAAGTCTTAGGGTTCTTGAGAGATTGAGAAAAGAAAAGAGAAATCCAACCCGGTGCGTTGGTACTGAAACGGTTGGTTCAATTGTTAAGTTTGTTATGCACCCGTAAGCACAAGCGTAATCGATTGTCAGTGTGATCAACTGACCGTGGACGTAGGAAAAGGTTTTCCAAACCACGTTAAAAATCTCTGCGTCATTTACTGTTTTCAGTATTTCATATCCTTCTGTGCTCAAAGCTTATATATACTGAAACTGCTAACTTGAAAAAAGAAACCTTAAAATTGACAATCTGATTCACTAAAGGTTATTTCCTTAAAATCGTTTCCGCTCACCAAGTGTTATCAGTCTAACTGACAAACCCTTGGGTAGTCAGTAAGATTTATAACATTTACTCTGATTTACAACTGATTAGACTGAAGCCTTATCTGAACTATCAGTTTGTTGATTGTTCTATCCACTGAATCATTATCAGTATCAGTCTACCCCTCCTTTCAACTGATCTAGTTTTTCATTGATCACGTCAACACTACTTTCTTCAGTCAACGAAAGAAGTACAAAGTTTTAAAATAGCCTACTGGTGTATTCCCCCTACACCAATTCAGTGACCCTCCGGGACCCAACAAGGGTATTTGTAAGGATAAAAGATAAGAAAAAATGTGGGGTCATGTTCAAAAAAGGAAAGTGTCATACTTTTGGTGGACCCCAAAATGACAAAAGTGTCATACTTTTCGTGGACGCAAAAAAAAATATAATTTATAATAAATTAATAGTGGTACATTGTGGTACACTCTAAATTATGGGATAGAGGATCCCATTTGATTAAGTAGATACCCCCATATCCCTAAAATAATTTTCTGAGGAGAGACAATATGAGGTTTAATAAAAATGAATTATATATTTGATGAGTGGAGAACGAGTTCCACAAATTAGAAAAATGATAATAGAAAAAGTGATGATAGTGACTAATGGACCAATTAGAATGAAAAGAGTTGAGACATTAATGGCAATTAGTATTTGCATTGCACGGAAACAATTTTTATATTAATATAAAATCGATACCAACTTAATTATTATATGTATATATATAATGAAAAAATTAATTTTAACTGAATATATTTAAGTTGAATATTTAAAACTAAAAAAATAAAAAAAAATCACAATATTAAAAAATATATTATTGAATGTCAAAAATAAAAAGTTAAGAAAAAATAGATTTATTCAAAAAAGATGGGAGAGGAGAGAGAAATTTTAATCTTTGAATAAATATAACTTTCACATTTTAAATTAAATATTTATATAAATATTTCAAATTAAAGCTCTTATCGTAATCTTTAATTTGATATGCATATTAAATATTTTATAATTAGTAGAATTTTAAATTTCTAGAAAGAAATAAAATAAAAAAAATAAGAAGATAAAGAAAAAGGAAATAAATAAAATATAGTTTATAAATAAACATTTAATTTTATTATAACTACAAAATTACCACTCAATTTTAAAATTGATTTGAAATTAAGAGTTGCATTTTTAATATAGTGTAGACGTGTATAAGTATGTGACAATTGTAAAGGTAATAGTTAGTGGTACTGTTTACGTAAAATAGATTAGAAAGTTGTTTTGGGCACGGACGAAAAAAAAAAAGGGAAGATGTTTTAGGGACAATGAAGTATATATTATAGCACTAGTTTTTCTGTATGAGTGTGTTTATTTGAGGATGCGTTCTCTTTACTTGTAAATTTATCATGGAAAAAAGAAGTGATAAATAAAACTTCACCATTTAAATCCTTTGTTTTTCCCCCTCATTTCCTACAAAATAGATTTTGATCCTTACTTATTCAGGCATTCCTCATTTTCACTACAAAGGAGGGATGATATTATCACACCAAAAATGGAGGGATAATATCATCCCTTCTTTGTAGTGAAAAAGAGGAACGAGTAAGGGTCAAATTCTATTTTGTAGGAAATTTGAAAAAAGAAAAAGAGGATTTAAAGGGTGAAGTTTTGTTATCCCTCTTTTTCCCATGATAAATTTACAACAAAAGAGAACGCACATTGATTACAAAATTTTCATTAGAAAATGATGGATAACAAAAAATGAGCAAATATGATATTTTTATCATATATTTACAAGAGATGAAAAGATTAAAAAATTTGAAAATAATTTCACACCACTACCCAAAGATAATATTATTCCAATATTGAAAAAAAAAATGAGTGAAAAGAAGCTGCCCGAGAAAATATTCCACAATACTCGGAGAAAATTTCTATCGATGGTATGTAATTGGATGGAGAAGAATATTTTTTTATAAAAAGAAATCGAATCTATAAAGAAGTTAGATGATTTCCTTTTTACAAATTTTCTATGTGGACGTTGGTACGTGCCCGACGCGCATCGCTCGCGAACCATCACTGTGGATCACAGTGCTCTAAGCATTAATAAAAATAACACAAACTAAATAAATTTAATTAGTTAGTGTATTTTATTATAATTATCAATTATTTAAAGTATTTTTTACTAGGGCAACTAATAATTTAGGATATTAACTACACGTTTTCCTTTAAATCTTAAGGTGTGTTTTTTTTAATTGTAATTTATCATATAAAATGTAAAGGTGAAAAAAAAATTATAACATTATTTTCCGATCTTATTAATTATAGGGAGAAAAATATGAAAAAATATTATTACATCACTATCTTAAAATAATATTATTATGAATTAAAGTTAAAATAAATACAAATGAATTGTTCGAAACTTTTTTCATTTTATCCAAAAAAAAATATATTCAACACACAAAATATATGAAAAGAATGAAAAAAAATATTGAAAATTATTCCATCATTTTCCATAAAGGATAAAGCAACTTAGTATCAAACGAGAAACGGTCAAATGAAAATCTAGCTAGTTAATAATATATGACACATTCTTTTGTGTTTTTACGTGTCATAATGTAAACTTGTGTTATACTATTAAATAAACACATAGAAACGGAATCTACCTAGCTAATTTTTAAATAGGAGGAAAAGTTATTTGTGGCTAATAATGCTAGGAGTCTAATCTTTTGATGTTTGAAAAGATGTTTACGAGCACGAGTTCAAGTATAGAGGAACATTGAGCTGGGGTGGGTCATCAGTTCGATTATTATTTATTTTTTAAAAATTATTATTGTTTTAACTTAAATTGATGGAATTAGAGAAGGTAGTTAGGTGACTTAGGTCCGAAATTAAACACTTTGATGGACATTTGGCTTGCAGCTCAGTTGGACGTGCAAAATCCATGGAGAGATTACTGCGATAGTTATTCTTGGGACTTGGGAGTAATAACCCAAAAATACATAAAATTATATAAAATTTTTATATTTTTTAATTTATAGCGCAACTTTTTAACCTGATCATCCAATTCATTTATTTTTAATTTTTTTCTAAAATTAAAATTACAAGAGGTATCTAAATATAATTAATTATGCAACTCACAAGCAGGCGGAACCTCAACACCACATAATCGTGGAAATACATTATTGCACGCAGATGAAAATAAACACCACACAACGGTGGAAAAATTACACCACGCAAACGAGAATACAACACTATCAACATTACACAACAATGGAAATACAACATCACACGCAGGCGTGGCATACAACACCGCACAAATAAACACCACACAACGGTGGAAAAATTAGACCGCTCGCAGGCGTGAATACAACATCATCCCAACGGTGAAAAAACTACACCACACGCAGGCATGATTGAACCCAAAACCTCTTACAAATGAGAATCTTTGGGTGCCTCAGCCTTGTGATCACTATTTTCTTAGAAATAAAAACTGCAACTGACACAGTAAAATTGTAAGATAACAATCGAGTATCGTATCCACAGAGACTGTTAAGCGATAATACTCTAAGTAATCCTAATAATTCTCTAACAATGTTCAGGCAAAGACACAAATAAGATGGAAAAATGAAAACTTAACGCAGGACAAAGCAGATAAAAATAGGAGAATAAACTAAATAATATTATAAAAGACTCTAATAAAATAAATAAATAAATAAAAAGAAATAACTCAAATAAATAAAACACTAATCATAGGGACGTAAATTCATTAATCAAATTCACATAATCAACCTATTAATCCTAATTACTAGTTTAATCCAATTATGATGAGACATCACAAATATAATCAAACACTCTCATTAGAACAACATATGACAATAGATTAATAATTTCTTTATCTCCACTAAGTCTTAAGAAAATCTATTAATTTCCACCTGCACACAAAAATAGCTCCCTATGATCCACCTATTTCCGCTAGGTCTTAAGGTTAAAATCATAATCAACCAATCTCCGCTAAGTTTTAAGGTTAAAATCATATCAAACATTCATGTATCCGCTAAACAGTGATCTCCGTTAGATCTCAAACCGAATAGCTAAATATGCAAAATTATTGGCCAGATAATCCACAAGAAATAAGCACCAGAAATTATGAATCATAAACTTGAAGATAAAAGGGTATCAATAAATCAATCATATAAATCTAATTAACTATTTACAAACTCTAAAATCAAATAAAGAACTAGCTAGACATCAGGAAATAAATTAAAAGCATAATAAAAAAGAAAGCAATAAAAGAATTAAAATTAATAAAACCTGAAATAAATTCTGAAGTAGCAACTTGAATCTTAAAATCTTCAATCTGGTAGAAAAAATAAATCTAATTTATGAAAGCAATAAAATTTTAAGTTAAAAAAAAATATGAAAAGAGGTGAAGAGATGTGTAGAGAGGAGTCTAATAGGAGTCTAATATAAATCTAATAGGCACATGGGTTAAATACAGTACAGAACTCAAAAATACTGATAAAATTTCCAAATCCCAAAAATTCTCGAAAAATCGGTGTAGGGGGTGAATCCAACAATTACGGAAGTGACGTCAGTAATGTCTGGATCGATGGGCACTAGCAACCTGAAACCACAGGCAACGTTAGAGCCCTCCGAAGAGCACCGGTGGGGGTGTCGATGGAAGGGCCTCCGACGCTCAAGTCAGTGAATTGATATGAAAAATAACGTAAGTAACGTAATGACAATAATTAAACGATGGAGAGAAGATAGAAAAATGATGGTAATGAGAGAGTTCTCCGACTGATCCGGTTGATCCAGTAGTCAGAGGTAGAGCTAATGAGTGGTATGGATCAAGGGGCGACGGATGTCGGGGCAGCGGGGCCAGCCGGACGATCGGAACCCTAGAGAGTTGTGAGCGTGGAGGCGGAACGGAAGAGCGGGGATAGCGGGAGTGAAAGATCGCGGGTGAGTGCCAGAGTGGGAATGAATGATTGACCCTCCCTGATTGTGTTAGTGAATTAGTATATATAGGTTACGGGCCTGCAGGGAGGCGGCTAGGGTTAGGGTTTACTGGAATGCTCCTTGAAACCCTAGCGGTTCCGATTTCTTAGGGAACGATCTTCCGTGACTCTCGTCTGACCTAGTCACCGATTAACTGTTGAGTTTAGGGTTTTTCCTAGTGGGTTCGCGTATTTTCCGCATATGGGCCTACTTTGAACCTTATGCCACGAATGTGGTATGGATCTCTTTACCGGACTGGCCCGTTGGGCCGTATAGTTTCGGCTTATACGGAATTTTCCCATTACAGTTTGTCCCCCACTCCCTAGTTGGAGGTCTTCAATTAGGGAGTGCAATTTAATTCGCTAATGGTGTGATATATGCGTGTCGTCACGCTTGATATTTCAACGTGCATGGGCAGGGCGTGTAGGATATCACGGGTGTTTCCACTTTTTACATAATTCGAAGGCTAAGACGACGTGTACTGCATTGACGTCTCTTACGTTTCTTCATCCCACTTTTTCTTTTATTTTGATTTTGTAGTATAACCCCCAGGAGCTCATGCCGCATACGGAGCTTATACTCTTTTTTATCTTTCGTAGATTGGGGAATAAAAAGTTAGATGTGGGGCTTATGGTTCTTCTGGAGTTATGTAGAGTAGGAGTTATCGGGTCTCACGGGACTAACGGCTCTTCCAGAGTGAACTAGAGTGGAAGTTGTTGGGTCGTACGGGACTGACGGCTCTTTCAGAGTGAAATAGAGTGGAAGTTGTTGGGTCTTACGGGACTGACGGCTCTTCCAGAGTGAATTAGAGTGGAAGTTGTTGGGTCTTCTTTCTCTCTCCTTGATTTACATCTTTTGCGCTTCTTCCGCCTGATACGGGATAAAAGTGATCTAGGCTCCGCTTACGGGAGATACGCCTCTTTGGCTTTACAAGATAAAAGTGATATAGGCTCCGCTTACGGGAGATACGCCTCTTTGGCTTTACAAGATAAAAGTGATCAAGGCTCCGCTTACGGGTGATACGCCTCTTTGGCTTTACAAGATAAAAGTGATCTAGGCTCCGCTTACGGGAGATACGCCTCTTTAGCTTTACAAGATAAAAGTGATCTAGGCTCCGCTTACGGGAGATACGCCTCTTTGGCTTTACAAGATAAAAGTGATATAGGCTCCGGTTACGGGAGATACGCCTCTTTGGCTTTACAAGATAAAAGTGATCAAAGCTCCGCTTACGGGTGATACGCCTCTTTGGCTTTACAAGATAAAAGTGATCAAGGCTCCGCTTACGGGAGATACGCCTCTTTGGCTTTACAAGATAAAAGTGATCAAGGCTCCGCTTACGGGAGATACGCCTCTTTGGCTTTACAAGATAAAAGTGATCAAGGCTCCGCTTACGGGTGATACGCCTCTTTGGCTTTACAAGATAAAAGTGATCAAGGCTCCGCTTACGGGAGATACGCCTCTTTGGCTTTACAAGATAAAAGTGATCAAGGCTCCGCTTACGGGAGATACGCCTCTTTGGCTTTACAAGATAAAAGTGATCTAGGCTTCGCTTACGGGAGATACGCCTCTTTAAAGTTTTTCGTGTGATCCGGATGTCCTTGGCTTTGATTTTCGAGGGGGGTTTGCCGGAGAAGAGGAGGGCATGTCGCCTGGCTGGCTGAAGCGTATGGCGTGTAGGGCGAGTATAGGAAGACTCGATTGGGGCTCCCAAAAATGGTTGACGCGAGAGGGCCGGGCGAGCAGGGCGTGTGCGGCGTAGGAAGGTGAGGTTGGGGACCCCCTATCATGGATGATGGAGGAGTGCCGTGCGTGCGGGGCGTGCAAGGCGTAGGAAGGTGAGGCTGGGGATCCCCTATTATGGATGATGGAGGAGTGCCGGGCGTGCGGGGCGTAGGAAGGTGAGGCTGGGGATCCCCTAACATGGATGATGGAGGAGCGTCGGGCGTGCGGGGCGTAGGTCGGTGAGGCTGGGGATTCCCTAACATGGATGATGGAGGAGCGCCGGGCGTGCGGGGCGTAGGAAGGTGAGGCTGGGGATTCCCTAACATGGATGATGGAGGAGCGCCGGGCGTGCGTGCCGGGCGTGGGGTGATGAAGTTGGGGCTCCCCCAACATGGATGATGGAGAAGCGTCGGGCGTGTAGGGCGTTCGCGGTGTTGATGTTCCCTTTCAAACGAAGGGACAACATGGTGGGCCCGCTAGTGCGGGGCGTGTAGGGTGTCTATGTTCCCTTTCAAAAAAGTGAGGATACGATGGGCCCAATGGTGCAGGGCGTGCAGGGTGTTGATGTTTCCTTTCAAAAAAGGGAGAACACGGTGGGCCCAATGGTGCGGGGCGTGCAGGGTCGCGTCGTTTAGTTTCAGCATCGCTCCGGTATTCGAACCGTGTCGGTTGAGCTGGGCAATCGAGTGTTTCATGGCAGGATGACCATTTCCCCCCCCCCCCCCAATTTAGACTTAGTTTTTAAACTAAGACTAAATGGATGCTATTCGGGTTGAAACGGGCGTGCGCCTTGTATATGTACATTTTCCCCTTCATTTAGACTTAGGCGTTTAAACTAAGACTAAATTCGGGATGTTCGGGGTGAGACGGGCTTGCGCTTTTTTTGTGAAAAAAATTTCCCCTCATTTAGACTTAGTTGATAAACTTAAAGCTAAATTCAGGGTGTTCGGGGCGAGACGGGCTTGCGCCTTTTATGTGAAAATTTTCCCCCCCATTTAGACTTAGTTGATAAACTTAAGGCTAAACTATCGTCGTGGTTAGACAAGTATGGAGGGGGAGGGGGGGCTGCGCTCCTTAGAGCTGCCTACATACCCAATTAAGGGATCAAGTCCGAATGTAATTCTGACCTGCATGGAAAGGTCTGTAAACATGTAGTAGATTGAGTTGGTCTCGGAAGACCTTATGAAGTAAAGTAGTAGCGTAGAGTTCAAGCGTGATACTGTTTGAGATGGATTGCATTCCAGCTGTTGTTGATGTCACGTCCGTCCGTTGATTGCAATTTGTATGCTCCATGTCCAACCACTTTGGTGATCAGAAATGGTCCTTCCCAATTCGGGGCTAATTTACCCACACCTGTTTCCTTTGTGTTCTGGAACACTTTTTGTAACACTCAATCGCCCGGCTTAAATGTGCGGGTACGGATGTGTTTGTTGTAGTGTCTGGCGATGCTTTGTTGGTAGGAAGCTAGTCGGATATTTTCTTTGTTCCGTTTCTCATCGAGGAGATCTAACTCGTGGCACATGGCCTCTTGATTCCCATTGTCTGTTGTAAGCTCCTGTCTGGCGGTGGGTACTTCACTTTCCATTGGGATTATCGCCTCCATCCCATAAGCGAGAGAGAATGGTGTTTCCCTGTTGATCGGCCAAGGCGGAGATCCAGGCGTTCACCTCCACTTGGGCAAGTAGTTCCGATTGGGTTGAGCCCGATTGGTTTGGGGCGTCGTTCATGTCGTGGGCGTCGTTCGGAGCACTAATGGTGTAACTTTTGATTGCTAGGGCCCCACGGTGGGCGCCAAATTGTAGGGGGTGAATCCAACAATTACGGAAGTGACGTCGGTAATGTCTGGATCGATGGGCACTAGCAACCTGAAACCACAGGCAACGTTAGAGCCCTCCGAAGAGCACCGGTGGGGGTGTCGATGGAAGGGCCTCCGACGCTCAAGTCAGTGAATTGATATGAAAAATAACGTAAGTAACGTAATGACAATAATTAAACGATGGAGAGAAGATAGAAAAATGATGGTAATGAGAGAGTTCTCCGACTGATTCGGTTGATCCAGTAGTCAGAGGTAGAGCTAATGAGTGGTATGGATCAAGGGGCGACGGATGTCGGGGCAGCGGGGCCAGCCGGACGATCGGAACCCTAGAGAGTTGTGAGCGTGGAGGCGGAACGGAAGAGCGGGGATAGCGGGAGTGAAAGATCGCGGGTGAGTGCCAGAGTGGGAATGAATGATTGACCCTCCCTGATTGTGTTAGTGAATTAGTATATATAGGTTACGGGCCTGCAGGGAGGCGGCTAGGTTTAGGGTTTACTGGAATGCTCCTTGAAACCCTAGCGGTTCCGATTTCTTAGGGAACGATCTTCCGTGACTCTCGTCTGACCTAGTCACCGATTAACTGTTGAGTTTAGGGTTTTTCCTAGTGGGTTCGCGTATTTTCCGCATATGGGCCTACTTTGAACCTTATGCCACGAATGTGGTATGGATCTCTTTACCGGACTGGCCCGTTGGGCCGTATAGTTTCGGCTTATACGGAATTTTCCCATTACAATCGGAAATTCCAGTAGGACACTATTCACTATTACGCGCAACTTTCTTGTTTCGGTCATATCTTTCTCGTTCGAACTCCAATTTGCAATCCGTTTGCGTCCACGAACTCGTATCGTGATAATCTACAACTTTCATTAATACCATTCGTTCAAATTCAGTCACAATATTTCTATAAAATTCATCAAAGTACGAGCAAGTATCATATTTCACAACACAAAACAATTATCTAACACTCAATTCCCTATAAAATTGACATCATATGTACATAAAAAACCATGGAAACATGAGTACGTGTTATCACTTTGTCACTAAAGTAAAGCCTCATTAGCACTTTTTAATTTATTCTTAATGGTCCACAATTTGTAATTTCGTCCACATTAAAATTGAGGTGGCAACTAGAAATATTATACTCTCACACACACACACGCGCGCACACACACGTGTTTAGATTCCTCCCCTCTCCCGGCGACCCTCCTACGCATGCATGCAATCTATGTCGTGTCTTCTCTAGTCTGGCGAACCCTCTCCCTTCCCCCACAACATCTGTCGTTTCTTCTCCAGCCCGACGAACCCTCCGCCTACCCCAACGACCATCCGCCGCATTTTAATTTCTAATTATAATCATAAAATTAAATTAAAGCACATAAAATTGAAATTGAAAAATATATATAAAAAATAATAAAATTAAAAGTGAAATAGAAAGTTGGACATCAAGTAAATCTCAATTTTCATATATGTTGTCGTTACATCATGTATAAAGGTTTGAATTAGAATTAAGCAGTTAAAATGGTTTTTGTAAATCTTGCAAAAAGGACAGGTGTAACCCAAGTTATGAAATTATTGCGATTGACATATTGTAGTCCATCTATCGATGTAAATAATTTGGCGCAACTCTAAAAGCCTTAAATCTAGTTAAATGGGAAAAACTTTATGTGCGATTTATTTCCCATCACAAACAGTTTCTCCAATAAAAACTAATCAAATGCGCACAAGGAAATCCCATCACACAATTAAAAGAAGAATAAAACCCCAACACACACACACACATGCACGCATAATTACACTGCTTCTCAGCCAATGAATGAGCTTCCACTTTAACCTCATTTTTTAAGAAAACTTCTTTAATTAGTGCATAGTAGTATTTGTTTTGTTCTTAATTATATTTTTGTCCATGTAGAAAACTCAGAAAGGTTCATATGTGATTTTTTAAGAATTCCAACTCCATATGTTAATCAAACGTGTGTTAAGCACCTTATTTATTTAACATAATATATATGGGATCGCGTTCAATGAAGAACATGAACACGTCTATATTCATCAAATTATTCTGAACATATCAATCATTTCGTTGAACATAAAAATTCGTTGAACATGGCGTGAATATATACTCAATGTTTGGAGGTTCTGGGGTTCGGGCCCCTATATGTTCAACATAAAAATTCGTTAAACATGACGTGAATAAATGCTAACCATTAGATTAGATAAGATCAACGGCTGAGATTTGTTCTCTGTTCTTTGAATATTTAGTATTCTCCATTGAACTTTTCCCTATATATATATATATATATATATATATATATATATATATATATATATATATATATAGGGGGCGGTTATTCAATAAACCACCCTAATTTTAAGAATTACGAACCAGCAAAAATGCATGAATTTTATGTATAACACGCATGAATAAACTGTATAAAGGTATGAATTGCAAAAAATAATTTTTTGCTACCTTTGGGATTCGAACTCGGGACCATGAATTTATCCAACAAGGTGATGAATCAACCGTAGATCTTGATGATCTAAGGGCTGAAAATGGTTCCTAATTTATATTTTAAGAAGCGTTCTTATTTTAGCCTTCCCCTATATATATATATATATATATATAGAGAGAGAGAGAGAGAGAGGAATGGTTCCAATGAGATCCTTCATATGTGGTGAGATCTTATATTGATTTGTAGGTGTTGATTTAATGTATCATATATGATTGATATTTACCTGAAGAGGAATTTTTTTACGTTCCAGGATTCAAATTTTGAAGGAAGCGAAAATTTTACTAATTTTTTTTCAATATCGTTATTCAACACTATATACTGTCTTATTCAATATTATATACTGATTTATTCATAATTTTTACGTTTCACGAAAAATAGCAATATTACTAAAATATAAGCATATATACTCACTTAAGTTTAGACGAATAACCATATAATATTATTTTATGAGAACTGATGATTTGACGAATCTTCGAGTCACTATTCACAAAGAAATCTATTACTCCCTCCGTCCGCCAAAAGTGGACCACTTTGGCTGGGCACGGTATTTAATAAAATTGGTGATAATTTTGATGTAGTGGAGAAAGGGTCCCACCACTTTATGAGATGTGTGGTTGAGATTGAATTTGAGGTGGTTTTTTTGTAAATAAAGAGTGTTTGTAAGGATAAAAGATTAAAGTGGATGGTGGGACCATTTCTATAAAAGGAAAGTGGTATACTCTTTGCGGACGCCCGATATAGTAAAAATGGTCCACTTTTGGCGGACGGAGGGAGTATATAATAGGATTAAGCTTTATCCTATGTGGCATATCTAAAATCTCACCATTTCAAAATTTACCATATATAACCTTCATCATTTATTAATTAATTAACTATTACATTCTATATATAAAGATTCATTAATCATAATAAATATAATAATAAATATATATATAATAATAATAATAATATTAACATTACATATAATCTAAATTAATAAATTTTATTATTTATTTTTTCTAGATAAAAATTAGATTTACATGTTTGATAAGAAAAAAATTATAATCTATATACGATAAATTATTTTAATTGAATGTTAGTGATTAGATGTATATTTGTTATTAATTTTATATTTCTCAATAGCATACATATTATATGTATATGTTGCAATATATTATATTGTATGAATATATATATATATATATATATATAATATTTATATTCTTAATTTTCAATAAAATAAATTTTAAATTAAGTTTGAATTGAGACATGCACGTATATGCAAATTATAAACAGGTCCGGTCATTGATTTACATGTTTGCATAATAAGGCACAAATTCTATAAACTGATTACTTTAAAACAAAATCTTATTTTATGTCTATCAAAATAATTAAAATTTTATTTTTATTTTTTATAAAATAAATCCATACATTTTATTTATATAGGGAAGAAAAATATATTTTTCATTTCTGCAAACTTTATTTGTTTCTGTTCGTCCATTACTACAATAATAATAATAATAATAATAATAATAATAATAATAATAATAATAATAATAATAATAATAATAATAATAATAATAATAATAATAATAATAATAATAATAATAATAATAATATCTATTCTATAATACGATTAAGCCTTAGCCTACGTGGCATGCTTCAAATTCCAGCTTTTCAATCCCTTAGCCTACGTGGATCTAACACAAAATTCGGCTCTCTCAATCACTCCCAATTCACCCAGCCGCGTTTTCTGCCCTCAGTCACGGTAATACTTCCCGCTCCTGTATTCCTAATCCCGCTCCGTGATTTTTGTTTCGGATGGTAGAGATTTAGACTGTGCAGATAAGTTAATTGAGAGAGATTCAGTGTTTCTGCTTCATCCTTACCAATCTATTCCCCTAAAAATTCTCTCAATCTCACAGATGTTTCACTACAATCAAGTCAGGAAACCACTCTAAAACATGGTTTGAAGGGTTTATTTTTTACTACAATCAAGTCAGATACAAGCTTAATTTGAGAGAAATTTTCGTCGTCGTCGTCGTTGCCGTATCAAAGCCATCCATCAAAGTAATTGTTCTTCTCTCTATTGTGTTTTTATTTTCCTTTTATTTAAAGATCTATGATATGGTATTGCTCACCAATTGTTTGATAAATGCCTAAGAATATAAGTAGGATTTTATATTGAATTCTCAGTCACACACAAGGAGCTTGACTTCTCTCATTTGCTGGTACTAATTTCTCACTAATGGTATTTTGTTTGAAGAATGTTGGCATCTGCTATCAAGCGTGTTGTGATTGTTGCATGGAAGTAATATGATTTATCAACTCTGATGAGGGGTGAAATATGCAAGGTCCTAAGATAAGGACACGTGGCTTTGCTTGGAATACCAAAGATGAGCAGCAAGGAGCAAAGAAGCTGTGAGAAATAGGTAGAGGGAAAGTCCAGAGCAGAGCTAACCAGAGCAAAGTTGCCAGAGCAGAGCTTCCAGAGCATAGCTGCCAGAGCTAGAGCTAACCAGAGCAGAGCTTCCAGAGCAGAGGGCCAGAGCCAAGTTGCCAGAGCAGAGATGCCAGAGCCGAGCTGCCAGAGCCAGAGCTAACTAGAGCAGAGCTTCCAGAGCAGAGGGCCAGAGTAGAGATGCCAGAGCAAAGCTGCCAGAGCTAAGTTAAAGTCAGAGCTAGAGCCAAGTCGCCAGATCCAGAGTCAGAGCTAAGTCATTAGAGTCAGAGCCAGAGCCAAATCGCCAGATCCAGAGTCGGAGCTAAGCTATTGGAGCCAGAGCGCGGAGCGACATGCCAGAGACAATTCGCCAGAAGGCGGAGCTACTTAGCAGAGCGAAGCCAAAGAGTATAAGTCTGCCCCAAGGAAGGAAATCCAGAGCGGGATGATGAGGATAGAATCCAGCTCTGTAATTGGGGGACAACGACCTGACAAGTTATAATCTAATAATAGCCTTAATTAGTTTAATGGCGAGCATGCGGAATAGATGACCAGACGAATTTACTACTTTACCCCGACTGTAATGCCTATAAATACCTACGATGATGAATTAAAGCACATGCTCTCTCTTTTACTGCTTTAAGAACTCTTCTCTTTCCTTTCTCTCTAGAGTTTGAACTAATAAAATTACATATATAAATAAAATATCTAAATTGTTAGAGTTATGTTAGATAGTTGATAATTGGAGTCATGGTTGAATATAATTTCATATTTGATGATGCTCTCTCAAACTCTAGATGAGATGATGCTCAAAACTGCAGACGAGATGATGCTCTTTCAAGTTTTAGACGAGATGATTCTCTTTCAAGTTTCAGACAAGATGATGCTCAGAAGTTAGAGGTCATCTGTCAAGTTTGCGACGAGATGATGCCCACAACTTGGTTGGTCTTAAAACTCCAAATGATATGATGTTCGATAAATCAGTTATGGTCTTTTAAATATCAGACGAGATTATTTTCATAATTAGTTATGCTTTTAGAAGTTCGGAATTATATGATACTCACAATTCAATTATGATTTTTCAAATTCCATATAAAATTATGGTCAAAAGGCAAAATAAAAAAAATTGAAAAAAATTAATAAATCTTGTAACAACAAATGCAACAAATCAATCCTCCATCATACCTATGTCAAATTTATATGTATTTCTACTCTTTTTTTTTTTCTTACGCGTCAACTTTTTATATAATTTCATATGAAAACTAATGGGTATTTTTATGATCTCAACAAAATTAATAATTTAATTGCTAAAAGCTGTTGAGATTAATATAATTTAAAATGTATTACTAATTTAATTTAATTTAATTAATTATATAAATAATTTACATAAAAAATTATTTTATATAATTATCATAAGAATAACCTAAAATATATAAATTACAAGAAAATATGTACCCGTCGAATTTCGACGGGTAATACACTAGTAACACAGGAAAAAGTGCTGAATTACAGCAAAAGGTAAGTGCATTTTAGCAAAAGTCTGAGACTTAATTTCATTAATTGAATTTGGACTTCGAATTGAGTAATTAATTGTAATTAGAACCATGATACAGTGAAATGGGCAATGATATTAACCTATTGATTCGATATATAATTACTCCCTCCCTCCGTCCACAAAATGTTATCCTAATTTTCCATTTTGATCGATACACAAAAAGTCGTCCTAATCTATTTTTAGTAATAATTTGTGGTCATTTCCTCCACTCACTAACCACTACAAAAAAAAAAATTCACTAGTGACATGACACATGAGGTTTGGTAGCTATTATATGTGTCATGAAAATCGATAATGTAGCTAATCACTAATAATTACATTTTTAAATGTCATTAATTTTTGTGACACGCATAATAGCTACAAAATTTCACGTCACTAATATTTTGTAGTGGGTCTCATTCTTCATTCACTAACTCAATTAATTTTTTTCCATTTTTCTTCATTTATGGGCTTAACATAATTTTTCTTAAAATCCGTATCTCTCTCCCTTAGGATAATATTTCGTGGACGGAGGGAGTATAAAAAAAATTGAGAGCACAATATATTGGTAGTTTCTAAAGTTGCACCATCACTTGTTTTTAGGTGTATATACAACACTCGTAGTTGATTTTACACCATCGCATATATACTAGCTAGTTATTTGATGTATTTGCACAATGTTGAATCGATATAATAATCTCAATGATAGATCTGTGAAATGTGAATATTATTTGCCGATAGAGATCAATGTTATATTATGAGTTTCATTTAATTAATATTGATTTTAATTTACTGTCTTTAACTGTTGCAAAATTTAAAAATTATAATTGGTATAAATTAAACAGTTTAAGGTTCAGGCTTAAAGGGAATATATCTTCTTATTGTTATTTCTCTTAATGATCTCTTAATGAGCTAGCTCAAATTGCTCCTACACACATTTTGCATGCAAATGCAAATGCATGGGAAGTTCATTATTTCAATTTCACCAATATATCTCCAATTATACATATACTTGAATGTTAGTTAACAGCTAAAATATTATAAATCCTGTCCTGGTATATGATGCATCTCAGACACACATACACAAACAAACACCATCCTTTCAAATCATCTATTTGCGGTAATTAATATCATCTCAATAACAACAAAAACTTACGTAACATAGAAGATAACTATATACAAATCACAAAAAATGAAGAATAATTTATTACAGTGGGAGTCCCATCCCACATCATAGTCCCTTCATTGAGCTTTCCATTCATGTCTGAAAAATGTACTTGTCTCAACTATTCAAACCCTCTGTTCCTCACCTTTCTGTCCCATCCACCAATATTCCAAAAAGAAATACATTTACCACCAAAACCCAACATTTAATCCCCATTTCCCTCCATCTAATTCAGAAGAGAAAAGAGAGAGAGAGAGAGAGAGAGAGAGAGAGAGAGAGAAAGAAATTTCAGTATTTTTCCTTTTCTTTTTTGTGGAAATTAATTAAGAAAAAATCAATAGAAGATGTAGTAGTATTTAGTTTCCCATGCATGGCCAAACCTCATAAACACGCCTAAATATTGTACAAAGATTATTGAAGATCCACTTCAAGTATTCCGGGGCGGGTCGTCAGCCGTGGTGGTGGTAGTTGGCCAGTCGTAGAAGCTAAAGGGATCATTATTATCATGAGGTCCGAATAAATTCAAGGGATCATCTCCGATTTCGGCCAAATCAGCAAAAAAACTATCGTGTTGGTGGTTGGACGATGAATCCGGTAATTCGAATTCGGGAAGCTCTTCTAATTTGACGGCCGCAGAGGATGATTGGTTGGTAGGTTTTTGTGAAGAATCCTTGGTGTTCTTGGCAGCCTGAGATCTGGTGGAGCCGGCCAGAGCGTTTCGCTGCGTGGGCCATGGATGGTTGTGCTCGGAGGTGTAGGTGATCACCAGCATATTCGGGTCGGTTCGGCTCCGCTCCACTTGTTTCCGAGCCGAACACCCCTTCGAGCTACTACATCTGTAGTACCCCCTACATCATCATCATCATCATCACAATCAAACACTATATACTCTTTTATAATTAAACATATACTCCCTCCGTCCCTAAAATAACTTCCTCTTTTTCCATTTTGGGACGTCCCCCAAATAACTTCCTCTTTCTTTCTTTCCATTTTTGGAAACCTACCCCACCACTAATAATACTTTATTTATTCTTACTTTTCACTTTTCACCACTCCCAATACTAATTATAACACTTTTCACAACTTCCAATAATAATTATATCATTTTTTCTCCACTATCAATACACTTTACAACTTTTTATTAAAACCCGTGCCGTCCCCAAAGAGGAAGCCATTTCAGGGACGGAGGGAGTATATATATGCTCACGCCTTTAATCACTCGTCATATCATTTCTACACTAAAATACATTAATTCACTTGCATTCATTCTAGAAAACACAATGTAACGCATGGAAAATAATTAAGTTTACTAGATATATATATATATATATATATATATATATAATCAAACAAGAGAATTTGCAAAAAAAAAAGTTTATAATATCCTTCTCCATGATCACAAACAATGTATATATATATATATATATATATATACATTTTGATATCACTTATGAGACTACAAGACAATCAAGTATGATCATCTTTTGCATCATTGTGCAACATTGCATATACAGATTATCGTAATATATGTGAAGAAAATTTATAATCTACGAGTATGCATTTTGATACTATTGAGCATACATGCAAAATCTAACAATTTTGGTGAATTTCCATGAACAAGAAATGGTAGATTCTTATAAACACATGAGCATCATTAAAAATGATGCAATAGAAGCGTTGTAGTCATGGCATATATGGCGATACTCAAATAAGTTTTGTTATAGAAAGAAGCGTGCGTGAAAAAGAAAGAAGCATTACCTAGGATAAGGCGAACCTTTGATAGGCTTCTGTCCGTACTTCCGCCATGCCCAAAGATCTGATGGAACAACTTCTCCAGTGGCCCTGCTGTTTGCAGGTGCTGGTGCTGGAATACAAACTACTTTCTTCGCCTGACTTTTCCTATAATTTGCATCAAAATCAGTTTTTTTTTTCCCACACATAAACTGAACTCAACTAATACTAATATATATATATATATATAGCAGTGTCTGAATTTGTGGGATTGTAGCAATAAATTTCAGTGTTTTGTTCGAACTTGTTGATCAGTTATAGTTTCCGCACTGCCTTTTTCAATGAGAGAAAGAACAAAAGCCAAAAATGGTGGAGAATATGATTTCAAGAAACAGTAATTACTGCAAATAATAGTAGCATGAAAGCGATCCAAGTCAGATTAATTTTTCTTACAAGGGTTTTCATTAATTTTATTATCTTAACATTAATGAAACATGAAACAACTAAACTATTCAATCAAAACCCTATTTCGGGGTCATTAATTAGGACATGTGATTTCCCTAAAATTCTTACAGTTAATTAATGAGTGATGGAACTTTTAATTTTATAATTTCGTGTGTGAATTATTAATAATTAATCGTGATTTCAAGAAAAGAAAGAAGAAAAAAAAAACTACTCCCACCTCCTTTTGATTCCCGTATTTCGCGGAGACGAGATCTGCAGGGCAGATGTAGTGGGAGAAATCAAACCCCCATTATTAGATACTAATATAGGAGGATTCTTGAGCCCCCTCTGCGGCGGCGCCGCCGCTTGAGGATCACATGGCTGCAGCTTCGCATTAGGAGAGATCTGCAGCATCCTTGAGAATATATTCGAGGGTCTCTTCATCTCATCCGGATTGATCACTCCGGTGCCGTTGACGATGCTCGAATTGTAGAGCAGCTCTGAAACAGGAGGAGGGGTGTCCATGTTTGGCGTGAGGGGATCTCTGATGTAGCTGAATGGATCGCCGAAATATTCCGGTGGGTAGTTGATCGAATTTCTCGAAAACTGCCAGTCGGGGGCCGCCGACTGTTGTGAGGGTGTGCTGCCGCCGTCTATGGCGGCGGCGCTGGTGGTGGCGCGGACTATGTCAGCTAAATCGCCTTGATAATTCTCCATCATCTTCAACAAGTGGCTGCACATGCTTATGGAAATTAGCAGCTACTCATTTGACTCTTGATCATGCAGTACTCTCTCTCTCTCTTTCTCTAGATCTCCTATCCTCTCTCTCTCTCTCTATATATATATATATATATATATATATATCTTCTTCTCTCTTGTGTCTCAAGGTTTCAGAATTTGTTCAGAGAGTTGGAACAAAACCGAGGGAGATAGGATGGAATGGTTCTTTTAGAGAGAGAGAGAGAGAGAGAGAAGTCGCTGACTTTGGATATAAAAGAGTTCTTCTCCATACGCAACAAAGAAAACAAGAAGGATGGAATTGAGAAGGAAAGAGTTAATAGTATTATACTAACTTAATCTAACCGGTATCCTTTTTTATATTTTATATTATATTTTTTATGAATGTTTATATTTTATTTGACAGCGCAGAAATTGAGTATATAAAATGATAATGATATTGATGGTATGTATAGTATATGTGCCACACATTTTGGTGATCAAGTAATTACGATAATATAGACATGAATATGAAAATGATCCAAACTCAAATTTTGCCATGTAGAAAATTAAAAGGTTTGAGGTTATGGGGTATTAATTTGGTGAAGTGCGTATATATTTGTTCATTCAATGTATAAATACGTTATAGTGATCAGGTTTTTCTTATGTTTTGTTATTTAGCTTCATAAGTTAATATTTTAATTAGTCTACCAACTTGCAAATTTTTTGCACGTTTCTCATAAGTTAACCAGACAAATTAATTTTGGGAGTTAGTAAAATCAAGGAAAAACTTGGGCGATATATCTGATGTTTAGTTTTTGAAATTTTAGTTAAAATAGGGTTGGTTATTTTTTGATGTGGGTGTATGATTAAATTTAGTATTTTGTTAATAGTTATTAACTAGGTTGGGGGCATATGATGTTTCTTAATTGCCTTCTTATTAAGTATTGCTGTTATGGTTGACTGTTTTAACTAGGATTTATGGTTAGTTAATTATGTATTTAGTTAATAGTTACAAATGTACTGATCAGTTTATTTAGTTTTAACTTTTTCCTTGATAATTCCTCTTACTTTTGTTTATTTAATCACTATAAAATTAAAAATCACGTTACCAATAATTATGTTTGTTTTGTAGTTGTTTATTTTTAGTTGCAATTTATGATTGTTTTTATGACAATTAGGATTTATATGTTTATTTTTACTTGAAACGATTAGTGTTGCGCAATCAATAATTAGTGCATCTACAGTATATATGTGGTTAGCTTTCCCCAATATATAGTTGTCTCTCGTGCATATATATGATCCACTTTGTATGTTGATAATAGTTTTAGGAATAATTAACGATCATATAACCAGGGGGCTTAGCCCACTGGCCACCGGGTCCTCACTTAAGTGAAGTGACCCGGGTTCGATCCCTCTTGGGAACGAATTGGTGATTGGAGATATAAGGTGGAGTTTGGAGAATGGAGAGATAAGGTGGTTCTTGGAGTGGATGGGGAACTAACTACTAACATCTAACATGACTTTGCCCGATCAAAAAAAAATTAACGATCATATATATTTAATTATTTTGTACAGAATGCCAAATAAAAGATTTAAAAAAAAGTACAACTTAATGAAACGACGGTAAATAACCAAAGTAAGTAAAACAATTATGACTATATCTGTTGCGTTTGCAAAAGAAGAAAAAAGAAGAAAGAGATGAGAGCTATTTTTGTTACATTAAAATGAATTTTGATAAACAAGTGATGGAAAATAAAAGAGACGGCAAGTAGCCGCATTTGTCGGAAAACCTTCAACACGTTTCACCCGGGGACGCGTGCAGCCCCTCCAATTTTTTTTTATTATCTTTTCATTTTGATAAATTCTGATTAATTTATCATCTATTTTCCTTTTAATTTGTGATATATCTTTTAGATCATTCTATATTTGTTTTTTATTCCTCTAAATATAGGAATAATATAATGAAATGTAAATTTATTATTTAAAGTGTAAATCATATTCTTTATATCTTATTTTATTTTTAATGATAATATATTATAAAATTAAAACACTCTTTTAAATTTAATAAAATTAAAACACCCTCTTTTAATTTTAAAATTATACGTTGCTTATGGAAAATGATGTTTCCTGAAATTTTGTACGGCGTCCACGAATTTTTTATTACGTCAAAATAAATAAGGTATAAGGTGGTAAATGAAGTTTGTTCACCCTTAATTAAAGTAAATATAGCTAATGTTGCAGACATTGAATGAATTAAATTTTTGTTTTATTTTTTATTTAGAAATTTTAAATTTTGCATATAGTTTCAATTTTAGTCCGTGTTTGATCAGAATTCAAAGTCGAAAGATTAAACAAATTCATCGGATTCTCGCATAAAATATGCAATAAATGAATATAGTTATATTAAGTGAAATGGAAGTAATTCAAAAAAAAGTGAAATAGAACGGGTTGATTTTAGTTTCCAACGCCAAATTTTCGATCAAGGGTCAAAATTCAATTTTTCCTCAAGGTTCAAAATTTTAAAAATAAAACAAAAGTTCATAGCATTATTAAAAAAATCGCCAAAATTCAGATCAAAACATTATACTTAAACCTTATTCATCTTCTTTTTTGGATAAATAGAAAATTTTGAAGAACCTGGCCCAATGAGGTTAATCCTAAATTATTTAACATTAAACATTAATCATTTTATCATTAATTAAATCAACATGCTATTTAACCCTAATTTTTTATCGCATTTTGTTGCATACAATACATGTGCGGAGATAATTATATAGCACTGTATCAAATGATTTATCACTCGTTGCATTAAATGATCAAATGATTTAGCACTGTATCAATAACTCTGTATAATGATTCATTTTGCTTATGAAAATATGACTTTCAAAGTATAAAACATGTGCGGAGATAATTATATAGTTTCAAAACACATAAAGATGAGAGATCGGGTATCTATATCTCGTTAATCCTCCCACCCCACACAAACAAAAAAAAGAACAATATCATTTAGAGGGCGTTTATTCAATATTCGGATATCTTCAATTTCACTTTTTTAATATGATATGAATCAATCAAAAAATTAGTTTAAATGTATTTCAAAGACCTTGCAGTCCATCTTAATAAATAAGATATTAATCTTACTGTTTTTATCTAATAAAATTAATTCTCAAAAAGTAAATGAGACTAATTGTCTTCTGCTTGTGAAATCATGTGAATAATGAGTATATCATGTCTGAACGTTTTACTGGGAAAAATGAAAAGATATTTACTTTTTTTAAGGGTAAATTACGAAAAGATATTTACTTTTAATTAATAAGGACTATATATTTTGATCTTGGTCTGTTTTTAGCAACACATATTGCAGCAGTATACATTTTGTCAAGAGAATATGGTGTCAGATGGCCATATTGGGGATACCAACTTAAATTTTGGCCGCTAATTGAAAAATCACAATATTTGGCCATCTTTTATGAGGCGTACCTAATGTACCCTTTCAACCCGTCGGATCCAGCCCAATCTCTCTCGTTGCCGTCGATGAAGAGAGCCAATTCTCCAGCCCAATCTCTCTCGCTGCCATCAATGAAGAAAGTCAATTCTATCTCTCACTCGCTCTGATTCCAATTTCGTAGCCATGTCGTACGCGTGATTCTCCCCCGTCGACGAAGAGAGGCGATTCTCGTCTCCTTTCTCTCTCTCGCCGCTTTCGACGAATCACTTTCATGTGTTTCATCTTCTTCACATGTTGTTGTTTCTGTATTTGTGCCGCACGTATGGCACTTATGGCACTATTAGTGCCATAAGTAGGGGTGTGCAGCGGGTCGGACCCGGACCGACCCGCCGGGTTTGTAGACCCAAAATTTTTAGAAAAACGGACCAACCCGGACCGAAATTTTTGAGCGGGCCAACCCGGGACCGGACCGAACCCGAGCAACGGGTCCGGTTCGGTCCGGGTCAGACCCGCGCGGCGAGATTGCTGCGAAGTTTTTCCCTCTGTCGGTGGTCGCCGCCGTGAACCACCACGCTTTACTTCACCCCCAAACCGCAAAATCAGGGTCCAAAATTTCCCAGATCCGTATTAGAGATTTACTAGATCCCTCATTCTTCCCCTTTTCATTTTCCCTAAGAAGCACAGAGAAATTTCACAAGCATTGTAAGTTCAAGCATGAAATAAAGCAACAACGAAGCCGGCAGGGGAACACCGCGGTGGGCGCGCGGAGTCAGGGCAGCCGGCAGCGCGCGCGGCGGAGTGGCTGTGGTCGCGCGGCGAGGCGTCTGGACTCTGGGCGCGCAGGGGGGAGACTGGAAGTTGGGCGTCACTGCATCTACGCGTCAGGCGCAGGCTCACGGCGGTGCTGGGCATGGTCGGTCCGGTAGGCGAGGCGGCGAGGCGGCGGGTTTGAGTGGAGTGGAGTGGATGGGGTGTGCGGCGGGGGGTTAAGGTTAGATTAGAACTTGGGTATTTGATTCAAAATTCAAATTGATGACTGAGGAGTCACCGAGTCAGTAATAGATTCTTAGGGTTAGATAAGTTAGATTAATATTATATTATTATTATAAATATTAGTAATTATTAAATATAATATTAAATATTAAATTTTTAATAGCATGGGTTCGTCGGGTTTCGACCGGGTTCGACCCGGACCGACCCGGAAAACTTTCGGTCCGCAAAATAAGACCCAACCCGGACCAAACACCTATAGTGGCCCGGTTCGGTCCGGACCGAACCCGTCGGTCAGGGCGGGTTCGGCGGGTCCGGGTTGGGTTTGCACACCCCTAGCCATAAGTGCCAAAAGAACCATTTTAAACACTTCCGTGTATGGTTTAGATATTCCATTTAGGGTTTAGATTATCCATTTAGGGTTTACATGATCCATTGATGAAACTAAGTCCTATTTATAGATTTCAAATCCTTCTTGATCACTATGGAAGTTGCCATGCAAAGCCGGACTCTAAAAGGAATAGAATCGTGCAAAGGAAAGTAAGTCCAGCTGTGACGCGCGCTCTGGAAGTAATCTCCACTATGGCGGAAATCGCGGCTCTCGCCAGAGGAACGGCTTCCGCTCTGGCTCTCGCCAGCGGGATGGGTTGCCAGCGGAATGGTGATTTCTCTGCTACCGCCAGAGGAATCGTGATTTCTCTGGCTTCTCGATTCTGCTGTAATGGACTTTGATTCCCAATTTGGTGGACGTCGTATACCACCAAATAATTCCTGCGGAATTACCAAAATAAATTAGTATAATGGTAAGCAGGGTCGATCCCACAGAGAGCAGTTAAAAATCATTCAAATCCCTAAATCTATAAAAACGGTGATGCCACCACGCCTTAATTTTGAGAAGAATTAATTAAAACTAAGAATGCAATAAATCAATTAAAAATAACTCTTGAAATAAATCAATAGAAAGGTAATTCGGCTCAAATAATTCCACACTAATTTAAACTCTGATCCTCGACGCAATAATCAATTAATCCCTATTAACCAACGAGTTATAGGATACCGTGATACGCACTGACATACCCCAATTCCTACTTACTGTGTCGATAGACAGCTAGATACGCTGGTCTTGTCTATTTCCCTTATTAAAATATAACCTAGCTGGATACGTCAGTCTTAGATTTAATATTCTAATAGCATTAAGGTGAAGGAACCCCATTTATATCAATTATCCTAGATACGCTAGTAATAATTAATATACCAATCAATTCCTACTACGAACATGGTAGTTTTGTCACTAATCAGCTCTATTCCAACAATTACGGATTGGAGGTGCTAATTGACTATAATCCAATTAAACCTAAGTTGATCAAGCTTAAATAAAATCAGAATTATCATTGAACCTAGGAATTAATCGGAATCAATAGGAATCAATTTTAAACCAATTAGGTCTCACAGATCATTAAATTAGAGTTTCATTATTCTCGCCGAATTAAAAGTTTAGCTACTCATGCTTAAATTAAGAACAAGCAAAGAAATAAAAGTAAACATAGAACAAGAGAATAAATTAAATTGCAAGAAAAATATAATAACCACTCTGGAACGAAAAGACAAATCGTCTGTACTGAAAACTAAAGCAAAAGAATGAATGTAATCAAAGTAAACTAATAAGTCTAAGTCTAAAGTTTGCGGCTGCCAAGGAAAAAATGATCTTCAGGAAAGACGAAAATTAGGGCAAGGAATTGTATCCCTGATTGTCGAAACTAAGTCCTATTTATAGATTTCAAATCCTTCTTGATCACTATGGAAGTTGCCATGCAAAGCCGGACTCTAAAAGGAATAGAATCGTGCAAAGGAAGGTAAGTCCAGCTGTGACGCGCGCTCTGGAAGTAATCTCCACTATGGCGGAAATCGCGGCTCTCGCTAGAGGAACGACTTCCGCTCTGGCTCTCGCCAGCGGGATGGGTTGCCAGCGGAATGGTGATTTCTCTGCTACCGCCAGAGGAATCGTGATTTCTCTGGCTTCTCGATTCTGCTGTAATGGACTTTGATTCCGCTGGCGTTTCGATTCCTCTGGCGCTTCGATTCCTCTGGCACTTATATTTTGAATTTTTGTTGGCACTTATGGCACTAATAGTGTCATAAGTGCCAACATAAATACAAAATAAACCAAGTAAAATCTTGACACTTATGGCACTAATAGTGCCATAAGTGCCTAACCCGACCCGGCACGCGACCCACGTACCTAATCCTACCCGATCCGCCTAATTAAGGGTAAAAACGTCCGAAATCATTAAAAAATATCAAATTTTATGTTTTTTTAGTTAGTGGCCATAAATTATGTTTTATGCTTTGGCTACTTCAAAATTTTGCTCCTTTGTCAATACGCGAATTATCCTGTGCAACGGGTCGACCCGGCTCCAAACCCTCGCTCCTGATCCAAAACCTTGACCCGCTTGGATTTGACCCGTGCTCCCAATTTACATTTGGTTATAATAATTGTTACTTTTAATAAGCATAATATATACTCCCTCCGTCCCCAAAATAAGTTCATCTTTGGGGACGGCACGAGTTTTAAGGAAAAATGGTAAAGTGTATTGATATTGGAGAAAAATATATTATAATTAGTATTGAGAGTGGTGAAAAGGTGAAAAAGTGTTATAATTAGTATTGGGGGTTGTGAAAAAGTAAAAAGTAAGAATAAATAAAGTATTATTAGTGGTGGGGTAGTTGTCCAAAAATGGAAAGAAAGAAAGATGAACTTATTTGGGGGACGTCCCAAAAAGGAAAAAGATGAACTTATTTCAGGGACGGAGGGAGTAATTATTATCGTAACAAAAAGTAATTATTGATATGTATAATGTTTTATATTGAATGAAGGTAAATATTTATATTAATATATGTATACATTTGTGCGACCAAATGTATATCTTATGCTTATTAAAAGTAAATACTCCTATTAGGGTTTAGTGTTCAGGTTTAGGATTTAGTTTATAGAATTTAGGGTTTAGAAAATATAATACTTTATATTAAATTAAGGTAAATACTTAGATTTATATAAGTATACATTTGTGTGAACAAATGTATATTTCATGCCTATTAAAAGTAATAATTATTATAAACAAATGCAATAATTAAGGGTTCGGGATTTCGGGTCCGGTGTGCGGGTCAGGTCGATCGCGGGTCGGGTCGGACCCATCGCACTGGAGTGCGACCGCCGCATGCAAGACCGACTGTTGTCAATATTGCTTTTGGGCAGCCAAAGAGGGAGCAAGAGGGCAGTCAAGTCCTTAACAATCAAACTTCTTTTTATTTTAATAAGGGTTAATTGCCCATAAAATACTGAACTTTCTTCCAATTCTGATTTTGCACACAAACTTTGAAATGTAGCGTGGAAATTACTAAACTTTAGATTTTATCTGATTTTGCTACTAATCCAAATTCCGGCCAAATACCAAGCTAATATGACGTTCAAATATTTGACGTGACGTATCTATTGTTAATTTCTTATTAATAAAAATAAAAGAACACAAGGCAAATAACCCAAATTGTCAATAACTTAATACTTCCTCCGTCCACGAAAGAACTTCATATATTTCCTTTTTGGGACGTCCACAAAAAAACTTCCTACCTATTTTTGGACTATACCCCACCACTTATAATCCTCTTACTTTTCACTTTCCACAACTCCCAATATTAATTATACACCTTTTCACCACTCCAATACACTCAACTACCTTTCATCCACTCTTAATACACTCAACAATATTTTTTCTTAAAATCCTTGCCACTCCCTCCTAGGAAGTTCTTTCATGGACGGATGGAGTATATCAAATCAAATAATAGTATTTTTTTTTTAATTCTCAAGTTTAAATCATTTTTTTCTAGTTCACTATTACACAACTGATTACTCCAATATATAAAATAGAAGTCATTCAAATAGTATAATTATATATAGTTTACAAAAAAAAATTAATCTTTAGATAATGAAAATTTAATAAAGTTTATTACTTAGCTAAATAAATTTTTTATATATTAAGTTATTGATAATTAAAATGTTCTTTGGTTGACGCACCTAAATTCGAAGAATATCCTTACTATTATCGAATTTATTCAATTAGTTAATTCAACTAAAAAAATACTATTATTTGATTTGATATATTAAATTATTGACAATTTGAGTTATTTGCTTTGTGTTCTTTTTTTATTGATAAGAAATTAAATAAAAAATATTATTTTATCAATTAATTGTCACGCAATAATAAATACGTCACGTTAAAATTGGCACACCATATTATATATTAGCTTGCTATTTGGCCGAAATTTGGATTAGTAGCAAAATCAGATAAACTAAAAAATTTAGTAATTATCACGCCACATATCAAAGTTTATGTGCAAAATCAGAATTGGATGAAAGTTCAGTATTTTATGGGCAATTAACCCTTTTAATAAAATCATCAAACTTTCGATCGACATTTTATGGGAGTTGTTGATTATTATCAAACTAAATATCACAAAGAAAAGTTGGGCTTATCAAAATTTATAAAATATACTCACCAGTGACCACCAAGATTTTTTTTTATTTTTATTTTGCTTATTTATACTGTGTGAGTTTAATTTAATTAGGCTAGAATCATTCGAATGAAACAGTAAATGATGGTGAAGAATCCTAAACAGGATTAAAAAAGGATAATGAGAGGATGAAAGTCAAACCAAAAATAGCTTAGTAATTCTCATTTTTTTTATGATTTAAAAAGCGTATGTCAGACCAAAGAAACATTATTTTGTCTAATTCTTCTGGACTTATGTAATTACACCCATATGCATATAAATATATGCCCATAATAACACGCTTGATGTCTCAAAATAATTTATATCTACCATCTATATACATTTATTTGTAGTTTCATTTAATGTTAAGAAACTTATACTAATAATACTTAAAGTAGGAAAAATTATCGATCCATATATATGTCGATATATATATATATATATATATATATATATATATATATATATATATATATATATATATATTCTAATAAAAATTAAAAACAATAAAATTGTGTACCTCAACTCAAAAATACTCTAAAATCATGTAAAATTGAAAAATTGTGGCATGGAATTTTCCAGTTAAGCTGAACTTGGACACATGATTGAGTAATTTAGTCCTACTTGGTAAGTAGGCTAACTACTTACTCCCTAGAAAGGTAGAACCTAGACACTCTGTGATCATGAGATTCACATAGAATTTAGTATATATAAGTACTTAATTATATTACTTCCTTGCTTGACTTTATCATGCTGAAGTCTTTTTCTACAATTAAACTTAAATACTTAATAAAAAAGGATTTGAGTAGGAGATATTTTAACAATTAATTAAGGACTAGATGTTTTGAGCTAGTCATGACTCATATAATTAGGCTAAATTTTTTATTTATTAACATTTCAAATTTCAAAATAAATATACGTAAAAGGTTTCTATTAATTAATTATAACCAGATAAACAATCTTGGATATCTAGATCTTATGCATAAATGATTAATAAAATGAATTTAAAATCAAACTTCATCTTTGAATAAGTGTTTATTTAAGTAATAAGTATTATTTCAGAACTTCAGAGACAAATGATATTAATTTTTCTATGTTACGTTTTGTAACCCAAAATCATGGATTATTTTATTTTCCATGCAATTATTAAAGATAAAAGAGTGAATTGTCCGCTTATTTGAATATATATATATATATAGGTAGAATATACAACAAATAATATATACTCCTTCCGTCCCAAATGATCTTTTTTCTTTTCGACACGATTATTTAGGAGCAAGTTAATTAGAGTATTAAGTGGTGTTGTGTAAAGTTAAAAATTGAGTGGGTCCAACAATAAAACACTTATTATCCCTTATTTTTTTTCTAAAAGAGGAACAAGACATTTGCAATGGGACAATTTAAAAAGGAAAACAAGAAAGTTCAAGTGGGACCGAGAGAGTATTATATATCACCTTCAATTCATGCATGAGACAAAATAATCCACAAGAAAACAAATTAACACTGGGATTCTGTTGGAGTAAAAACTATCAGAGAATTCGTCGTATCAATTAAGAAAGATAAAGAGAATCAGAAGCATCATTCCATGTGATGAAGAATGATAATTAAGTCCCAAATGTGAATAAAATAATTTAATAAGCCACATAACGACAATCGCTCATCGATGATTACGACTGATTACAAAAATTAATTTGATTAATTAATGAGGATAAGAGTCATGTTCGGATATCCGCACGCGTGAGACACGGCTGCCACCGCGTGATGTCAGCCGTCGAGCTACCGGCCACCTCACCAATCACGTTGGATCCTGACCGTTGATCTTGTCTACGTGAATGGCCGTGATTGATTGGCCGCCAGCCTTTTTCTTTGTTTATTTTATTGTTTTTTGGCTGTCATGGATATTTTTTACTACTTCTTAATAAATGCAAATGTGTCGCGCAGAAAAACAAGTCAAAAGTGGGGGTCCATGACGTATTTGTGATTTTGCGTTTGCCCAATTGTGCAATTCAACAATTAAGGACTGTCAAGGATTTTTTTTTTCTTTTCTTTTTCTTGTTTTAAGTTGAAGATAAATACTTCATCTGCCCTAATAATATAAGCTAATTAGGCTTAGCACACACATTAAAACAAGTCATTATAAAATTATTAATTTTTTAATATACTCATATTAATTTAAGGTTTGTAAATGAGCTAACAATGCATAGACTTTTATCAAAATGAACTTATATATTTGAGATATTCAGAAAAAAAAATTATATAATTGGGACGAAGAGAGTATGTGATATCATGACTGATTTTGATAAATTTTGATCTGTGCAAATGCACGCATCTAGATTATACATAAAATATACGAAAAAATTAATTATTTTATATTTGGGACGGAGAGAGTTTGTAATTATTTTTTCCGAATAATTCTTCAAATTAGAGTGATTGATCACTAATTTATTAGCAACAAAAACTGCACCTATAACATTATAATTGTTGCAACAAATAGTAAGCAGAGTATCGTATCCATGAGGACTGATAAATGAAATTACTCTAAATAATTCTAAAAAGAACTCTAAGAATATTCAGGCAAAACACCAAGATGAAAGAATTAAATAAAAACTAAGCTAGAAAATAAGCAAATAAAATTCAAGTAGAAAATCAGCTAATAAAAGATTGATTCTACGGATGTATTTTATTAATCAAATTCACACAATTAGCCTATTAATCCTAATTATCAGTTTAATCAAGTTATGATGAGAGATCACTTAGATAATCAAACACTCTCGTTAGAGCAGCATATGATAGTAGATTAGTATATTATCTATCTCCGTTAGGTCTCAAGAAAATATACTAACTCTCAAAATCACATCACAATCCACATATCTTCGTTAAGTCTCAAGGTTAAAATCATATTATACATTCCTGAATCCGCTAAACAATCATCTCCGCTAGATCTTAAACCAAATAGCAACACATGCAAATTATTGATCAAGTAATTCACAAGAATTCAAGCACCAGGAATTATGAATTATAAACTGGAAGGCAAAAATGTATTAACAAGTTAATCACATAAATCTAATTAACTATTTACAAACTCTAAAATCAGAAAAGAAAACTAGCTAGCCATCAGGAAATAGATCCAAGACATAATAAACATAAAAGCAATAAAAATAATTGAAATTAGTAAAACTCGGAAGAAATCTGAATAACAACTTGAATGTTGAAGTTTTCAATCTTGCAGGAAAAGAAATCTAATCTATTAAAGCAATAAAATTCTAAGTCTAAAAGAAAGAAAATATGAAAAAAGGTGGAAAGAGGTGTTTAATAGGTCAGGAAAAGGACCTATATATAGGCACATGAGATAAATACAGTACAGAGCTCGAAAATACTGATAAAAGCCCAAAAAGCAAAAACACGGACAAAACAGCATGTTCGGCGACCGGAACGGCGATCGCCGTACGGATTGTCGAAATTCTTCATCAACCAAGCTCAAAATCAGCGTTAGCCGTTTTTGTGACTGCTGCGCGCGACGTTTTAGTTTCGGTCATATCTTCCTCGTTCGAACTCTAATTCTCGATCCGTTTGCGCTTATGAACTCTTCTCTAGATGATCTACAACTTCTATTTCAGACCACTCTTCCAAATTCGAACTCAATATTCCCTCAAATTTCATCAAAGTTCATATAAGTATCATATTTCACAAGATAAAGCAATATAAGCACATAACAATCATCCAACACTCAATTTCCTATAAAATTAACATCATATGAACACTAAAAATCATGAAAACATAAGTGTTATCAGTTACACGTAGATTTCCTATCTCAAAAATATATTCTTGATATTTTGTGATTTCTAAACATTAAATAATAAATTACTACATTATAAACGGCGGGAAAATATTTTATATTTTTTCTTATTATTATTATTATCGTTAACAGTATATCTACAAGGTGAGAATTATAGCGAAAGGTTATGCTAAATAGCCACATTGTGGCCACCTATAAATTATTTAAAAAAATAATAAAAATAAAATAAGTACAATGTAGAGAATACAATAAAATAACTCAAACCTCTTTTTATTTAAAAAAAATAAATTAAATAAATAAAAATGATTTTATTAAATTAATTTGTAGATGGCCACAATGTGACTGTATAGATTTATTGTATAAGGAAAGCCTTAAACAATATGCATTAAATGCAACATTCAATACAGTAGAAAAACATATCAATGAGTAATCGTGTCTCGAAAATATAACTTACAGTTAAATTAATTACCACGAAATATTTAAAGTAATGATAAGATATGAAATCTATAATACACCATGAGGGGAAATAATACATCAACTTCGCATGTGAAAATAATCTTAACAAATTGTAAAGACGATAAAATATCAATGTAAATTAGTCCTAGAATTCTGTGGTGGATTGAATGGCCCAATTGCATGTGAGAAATGAAGACTTTTCCAATGGCAAGATCTCGTGCTCACTTTGAGTGCAGTTTGATTTAAAGTTGTTATTTTTATTTTCCTGAAAACAAAAGTCATTAAAAAAATGTGAAAAATGTCGACCAGAATTATGTGATTATACCTAAATAAAGTGTTAGTTTTTTTAGATGAATTCAAGGTTGTCACGTTGGGGAACATCATTAAATGTAATGTTGAGCAGCTGCATAAAATTTTGTAGAGAGAAGGATTTTGTTGCACGATGGAGGCCGGCATTAGTCCTGGATTTCTGTCTACCAAACCAACTTGCTTTTCATTTTATGGCCTCTCACTATATAACATGCTAAGATGTCACATTAAATCCTTGGCATTGGCGATCTACAAAATAATATTTCAGGCCGCTTCCACTCTCTATTTTTTTTTTTTTAATATTGGGTCACGCCAATGAGGCCATTCCTAAACGTTTTGTCGATTCAAAAAAAAAAATTCTATACGAAATAAAAGGAATGAAAATTATGGTGGACCCACTGATTGTTGGTATATGATTAGTGTCTCAATTCATGTTCAGTAATTCTGAATGTCGTAAAATAAAGTGTTAATGGGCAAAAATGCCCTATCCCTTATGTGTGTGTTTGAAAAGTGCCCTCTCTTATCATAGAAAGCATTCTATGCCCTAAATATGTGAAGTGCCTAATTTACCCTTTGATGTTTGATTGGTTTGCTTGGTTTTTTGTGAAAGTCTTACACATTTGACCGATTTGACAGCCATCGGTCATAAAAGTCAACGATTTGACAGCTATCGGTCAAGAGTATATGTGTCCGGCCGGCGGCTAGATCATGTGTCCGGCCGGCCGAACACTTGATTTTATCGGTCGGACACATGTCTGACCGATAAAATCATGTGTCCGACCGGCTAGATCATGTGTCCGCCCGGCCGGACACATGTTTTCACCGGCCGGACACATGATCTAGCCGGTCGGACACATGATTTTATCGGTCAGACATGTGTCCGACCGATAAAATCAAGTGTCCGGCCGGTGAAAACATGTGTCCGCCCGGCCGGACACATGATCTAGCCGCCGGCCGGGCACATATACTCTTGACCGATAGCTGTCAAATCGTTGACTTTTATGACCGATGGCTGTCAAATCGGTCAAATGTGTAAGACTTTCACAGAAAACCAAGCAAACCCATCAAATCAAGGGGTACTTAAAGAATAGGGCATGAAATGCTTTGTATGATAAGAGAGGGCATTTTTCAAATTATTCATAAGAGAATGGGCATTTTAAATTTTCACTAAATGTACGCTTATTATTCACAAGTCTCGAATTGAGACGACAACTTTTAATGGGAGGCTTTCATTTCTCTTTTTCCTTCTTTATTCAAATAATGTGTACCTTTATTGAACATATAAAATATGTCATTATATATTTTTTTAAAGGGAAATAATTAAATTAATCACGATGATTTAGAAAAAACACTATCGCGCGAGCAGTCAAATATAGGAAAATCCCCAAACCAAACTGTCAGGACTAAAATTTGTATAGCAAAATACATCACCAATAGATGTTTAATTAGCGGTCGAATATGTTTTGTGATTCATATGTATGTTTTCCGTTTTTTTATATTTGTAATATATACATGATAAATAAAATACCTATAACAAAATTCAAAGCAACCAGCTTCATAATCTCATAGATATCTTCCAATATTTTGCTTCGATCCTTGGGTTATGCCATTAACCTCGCCGCAAGGATTAAATCCGTAAACACATCTCAATCTAGCATTTATGATGTTCAATGCAAAAGGTACTGATACAATTGATTTCCCATTATGTATACTCTTAATTTAGTTCAAATATATGTAAATTAATATATTTATTCTTGAATGTTATCACTCGTTAGAGATTAGATCAATAATGTCACTCTCCTATTTTTCCATTTTGTCAAAAAATAAACAATGTTTTTGAAGAAAAAATAGAGTTATATATATCCGTTTCCTATTGAATTTTACAGATATTTAGCATCAATTTTTACTCCCAAGCTCTCAATAATTGAATAAATTAAATATTCTCTCCTTTCACAAAAAATAGTCCTAAAAAGGGGACGATATGAGTTTTGATAATAATTGTTGAATGTATTATAGGTGGAGAAAAGATTCCACTTAAAAGATCGTTTTAATAATGATAATTAATTTATATGATAGAAAGATTTCAAAAATGAAAAGATACTAATTTTTGTGTGGATGTATCAAAATGACAAAAATTGACTATTTTTTTGTGGGCGAAGAGAATATAATGATGCTAGAACCCTAATTAATTTTGTAAGAACATCTTTTTTTTAATCATTTCCAGAAATATATATATCGATAATTAAGCTGTATTGAATATTCCCGATTGAAGGTCAAACTCCACGCCAAACATTTCTAAACAAAGGTAAACCATAAACCACACCTTTAAACAAAGGTCAAACTACTCAATTATTATATATAAAAATATATAAATTTATTATAAATATTTATAAAATCTCATAATCACTTAATTTAAATACATATATAATTATTAAGTATAGTTAGTTAGTAAGTATACAATTCAAGTTATTGTCATTTTCAATCAAAAAAATCTATTCAAGATAAAATTTAACATATACATTTTGATTATATAAATAAATAATTACTTATATTTAATTTTTTGTGAAAGTAAATTTCTATATGCACATAATTTTATTGAGATATATAGCAAATAGCAAAAAGATCACATCAGTATATATGTACATGTCAGATTTCGTATAAAATAAAATGGGTTTAAACATAATATTTTGGGCCCAATATTTGGTCCAAGAATAAGGAGCACAGATCACACACGATTTGGGCTTCAAAATATCCGTTACTAAAATTTGTCTACATATACTCAAGCCCAGCTATATATATAAGGAAACTAAAACTAAAACGCAAACCATATATATAGAGAGATTTATGATTTATTTTAAGGATTAGATTGTGTTTTTATTGCACTGTGAATCAAAATGCAATCATACATAGTGGCAAGTGGCAATGTTATATTATTGTGAGATGACACAATAATCTCAAATAAGACTATTTCATATGCAAGGCCTCCAAAACTCAAAGTCAAAATATAGTTTTCCACGTGAAAATAAACGTGAACTATATAATTTTGTTCATGGATCACATAAACTGTAGCTACTATATATATATTTCCTAACTAATCTCCAAATTACTGTTTCCATATCCACTCACCTGCAACTGCAAAATACTCCAAAATGGAAGATAAAAATATTGAATTTCAAATCTTGATTAGCATTAATTATGTATAATAAGAAAAGGAGGAAGAAGAAAAATATTACATACCATTTTCACATGAGAAGTAAACTCCGTGAAGTTGACTGCCGCGGCGGCGGTGAGGAGGAGAAGAAGATGGAGAGAGTGTGGACGGCGGTTGACAGCATGCTTGGCTCCTCGTATGCCGCCCGCCTCCGCCGATCCCTCGTGGGATCGACGTGGACGCGTGGCATACAGGGAGCCAGGCATAGCCCATCTCACTCTTCCTTCTTCTCCAATTCCTCATTTATTCCAATGAAAGGAATGAAAAGTAAATGATGCGGTTTACACCATCTCTCATACCCAATTTATAGAGGCTATAGAAAAGTAAATATATCTAATATTACTTGCCATGCATAAAATATTGGAAAATGACCGCTTCTATAGTTCTATTTGGAAAATAATCCTTAAATATGAAAAGGAGATTGCATAATTTAAATTAAGGCTACATACCATTTTATCACATCACCTTTTAAGGGCGTCTCGATTTTTATAAAATACTAATAACTTAATTTGTGGGTGTATTTAACTTATTACCACTACAAAAAAAATTGTCTAGTAGACACTATTTATCAAAAATCATATCACTTCGATACATGTAATGTAGTGTGGTATTTTTGAATTCTCTCATGCACACTGTGCATCTTGAAAATTTGAATCGATGTTGGATTTATAATGAGTTAAATACATCAGATGCTAAATTGGAGTATTTTGTTTAAAGTTTGAATACTTTTTGAAAATGACCCTACATATTTATGTAATCCACACATTCTATGCCGCTCCACTTCAATCTAGTGCTTTTCTTAAACAACTAAATCTCATCATATTCTTTGCCGACAAAGATACCACCATGCCATCCTTGTCTATTAGGTAAGTGTTAATTAATTAAGGGGATTCATCACACCATTAATCATATTCTATTTATGTTCTTTTTTTTTTCTTTTTCTTTTTCAAGACTTAGTAAGTGGAAAGCCTTTTATAGTCTTTTCATTTATAAAAGAATTGAGGTTTTGTATTTTTTTATTTTATTTTTTTTGAGAGGGAGGTTTTGTATGATTTAGTATCATTCTCTTAGCGAAAAATATCAACTCCGATCCAATAATAGATTATGGAAAAATGAATTAATTTGATAGGTACATATATATTGGGCATGCATATGCGTTGCAATTACGATATCACATACTATCTTTTCTGTTACACTTTTCCGTTAATTACATTTATAAATTACCTAATGAATGTTATATATGTGCACAACAATATAGGACTATATATAATATTAATTATTCTCGTGTGAAAATACTAGTTAAATTTTAAATAAAGTCCAAAGTATTCTAATAGAATATTTACTATATATATCATGTATTTTACTATAAATAAATTGATTCTACTTTGTCATTAGAGGAAATTTGGCAGACGTAGTAACTCTAACTCTGACCATTAACAAGTAGGATCAGGAATCTTGTGAAATCGTCTTACTGCAATACCGTTTGATTTTCGGACATAAAATGTTAGAACCGGGTACACGATCGAGATATTACAAAATAAATATTTTGAGATATTACAACTCAAAATAATTGAAAATATTACAAAGAAAATAATTTGAGAAATTACAACTCAAATAATTGTATACAACTGAAATATACTGTATAAATAAATTATATGTATAAACTAAGTCGAGTCGAGATGAATCTCTTCCCGCAAGAAGATTATCGCCCCGGTAGTGCTCTTCGGTTTGGCGTATCTTCCCCAAAGGTAAAACGACTTCGTCTCGTTGGATGTAGCACCACAATCCGGCGAGCTCCGGCGAACTGAATAGGATTAAGAACTGAGCGCAAGTGTTATGCAGAGAGTGTGTGTAGAAATGGCAGAATGCAGAATATTTGTTGATTTTTGTCGTTTTTTCTGCATGCTCTCCACAAACCTATTTATAGGCATGTAGTAAGTATGAATTCAACACCTTGAATTCTACTCCGACGGCTGGAAGCCGTAAAGGTTGAAGATGAAGAGATGGCCGGTGGTCGCAGTCAAAAAGATGAAGCTGCCATGCAGAAGTCGAAGTTGGCGTGCTTCTGCTACTGCTTCTTCTGCTGCTGCTGCAACCTGTTGCTGTGTGGGCTGGGCTTGGGAATAAAACAATCATTTGGGCCAAGAATTAAATTCTGTTGGGCCAAAATTAAAAGCTCAGTGGAGTTGGTCCAAAATAATAGTTTGGGCCCCAATCACCACCCCAAAGCACCAATTGCCAAGATCCAAGTCCTTGGCCGCGGCCCGTACCCGACCCGACCCGACCCGACCCGACCCGCCCGTCTGGCGGCGCGCGTGTGTGTGTGCGCGAGGCTAGTACTTAGATCAAGCCCACTAGCAAGCCCACAAGTCAATTTATCAACTCCATGTGCTTTGCTATTCTTATACATGAAAAACATCTCTATGTTTTCCAATGTGGGATAGCATTTATTTTCCCTCTTCAACATCCAAACTTTGACATACAATATCTCACTCATCGGAAATCGGTTTTGAGACTTCAAGTATATCACGTTGATCTACCCGAGATGTAGATTAACATCCAATAATTATTTTAATTAAATAATAAATATTTAATTAAATAATAATTTTCAGATATGGCTTAAAACCATATTTCCAACAATCCCCCACATGAGTGAGAAAACAGTATGCGAAAGTATGCAAACACTTAGCTCAGTCCTCTTAAGATACAACATTGCATTTGGAAAGGTAGCTTGTGGCTTTGAACCTGCCATAGTCAATATTATCTAGTATACCGGCGGCCTAATGGATTGTGTTCCTTGAACTAGTCCTCCTCGGTGTATACTGAGTCAACAATATTGACACAATATTGCTTCAATCCTTATTCGTTCTCACGTTTGTGTCCATTACAGGCCTTGGAACACCCCTTTGGATTCATAAGTGTTTCAATCGAAGCGGCCCCACTTCACACTTACATAGGTGACTCTTAACTCAAGTATCCTGCTATACTTGTCCTCTTCGAGGAGTTCTAGAGTCATTAAAAGTCAAAGACTTAACCTCACCACGTGCAGGTTTCCGAACACTCACTGTTCTACAAGGAATAGGCAATTCGAGTGTTCAACACACGGATTTTCATAGCTTAGTTGTCCCATTGAACCAAGTTCTTGGGATCCTCCAGTCATCATGGTTGGGTTGCCACTATGATTATCCTTAATTTGTGGACTTCAAACCCATTCTCCCTAACAGTTTATACATCTGATCTCGATGGATACTTTTTGTCAAAGGATTCGCTATGTTATCAATTGATCTTATATAATCAATTGTGATAACTCCACTAGTGATCAGATGTCTCACGGTATTATGACGTCGACGAATATGTCTCGACTTACCGTTATACAAATGGTTTTGTGCTCGTCCGATAGCAGCTTGACTATCACAATGAATTATTACGGACGACACAGGTTTCGACCAACATGGAATATCCTCGAGGAAATTTTTAAGCCACTCGGCTTCTTCACCAGCTTTATCCAAAGCTATGAATTCTGATTCCATGGTCGATCTAGCAATACATGTTTGCTTCTTGGATTTCCAAGACACAGCACCACCCCCCACAGTGAATACATAAGCGCTCGTTGAAAACGAGTCTTTGGCATCAGATATCCAATTTGCATCACAGTACCCTTCAAGTACAGAGGGCTCCCTAGTATAATGAATCGCATAGTTTTGAGTATATTTCAAATATCTCAAAACCCTTTCAAGAGCTTTCCAATGTTCATTACTAGGGTTAGCTGTAAAGCTGCTCAACTTGTTGACCGAGCATGCTATATCGGGACGAGTGCAATTTGTTAGATACATCAGGCTCCCAATAATCTTCGCATATTCTAACGCGTCAACAGGTTCTCCCTTGTGTACACTCAAATGCACATTAGGTTCCCATGGTGTCTTAGCTATTGGCTTGTCAAAAGCGTTGAATTTCTTTAACACTTTCTCAACGTAGTGAGATTGTGTTATAACAATACCATCAGGTCTTCTTAGAATTTTAATTCCAAGGATAACATCAGCTAAGCCCATATCTTTCATGCTAAAATTTTTACTTAGCATGCCTTTGGTTTCTTGAATCACTCGGGAATTACTTCCCATGATGAGCATGTCATCTACATAAAGACAAACAATAACATATCCGTTATTAGAAATCTTAATGTAGATACATTTATCGCACTCATTGATTCTGAATCCATTTGACAACATCACACTGTCAAATTTTAAATGCCATTGAAGCGGTGCTTGCTTCAACCCATATAAAGACCTTTGAAGTTTGCATACTTTGTGCTCTTGCCCAGGTACTACAAACCCTACAGGTTGCTTCATATATATTTCATCTTCCAACTCGCCATACAAGAACGCAGTTTTCACATCCATTTGGTGAATCTCGAGATTGTGCAAGGCAGCAATAGCGATAAGTATCCGAATAGATGTTAGTCTAGTCACAGGTGAATAGGTATCGAAGAAATCGTACCCTTCTTTCTGCCTGAAACCTTGAACGACAAGTCGGGCTTTGTACTTATCTATAGTACCATCAGATTTGTACTTCTTCTTTAGGATCCATTTGCATCCTAAAGCTTTAGCACCAGGTGGTAGATCTACTAGCACCCAAGTATGATTCTGCGTAATGGAATCAATCTCAATATCGATGGCTTCTTTCCAGAGAGCTGCATCTGAGCCAGACATAGCTTCTTTAATCGTCACCGGTTCGTCATCTAGCATCAAGACAACATAATCCGGTCCATAGACATTAGCTTTTCTAACTCGTTCCCCACGTCTTGGTTCTACATCCATAGGTTTAGACCTTGGTCTTTTCCTATTAGGTGGTACAGGATTAGAACCCGTGGCATCATCTACTTTAGTAGAATTACTAGCTACTTCCATAGGTTTAGAACCTGTAGCATCACCATCAACTCCATCATTAGAGTTCGATGTAACTTTATCCTTGTTAGGATAGATATTTTCAAAGAATATAGCATTCCTTGATTCTATCGTTGTCCCAATATGTATATCAGGTATCTCCGATCTGTGCACTATAAAACGATAGGCACTGCTATTAAGTGCATAACCAATGAAGATACAATCCACCGTTTTAGGTCCTATTGTAACTTGCTTTGGTAAAGGCACTTCTACCTTGGCTAAACACCCCCACACTTTGAGGTATTTATACGAAGGTTTCCTTCCTTTCCATAGCTCATAGGGAGTTACATCTTTCCCTTTGAGTGGAATCTTGTTCAAGATATAGTTGGCCGTTAAGACAGCTTCCCCCCACATGTTCTGGGGTAATCCTGAACTAATCAACAAGGCATTCATCATCTCCTTAAGAGTTCGATTCTTGCGTTCAGCAACGCCGTTAGATTGTGGTGAATAAGGTGCAGTCGTTTGATGTATTATACCACTTTCGTTGCATAATTCAGCAAACGGAGCTACATATTCTCCACCTCTATCACTTCGAACCATCTTAATTCGACATCCAAGTTGATTCTCGGCTTTATTTTTGAAGTTTCTAAAAGCTTCAATAGCCTCATCTTTACTTTTCAATAAGTAAAGGTAACAATACTTTGTGCAATCGTCTATAAAGGTGATAAAGTACTTCTTGCCACCTCTAGTTTGCACGAACTTTAAATCACAAACATCTGTGTGAATAAGTTCCAATGGTTGAGTGCTCCTTTCTACCGATTTAAACGGTAACTTAGTCATTTTGGCTTCAACACAAACTTCACATTTTTCTTGTGAGTTGTATTCATCAACTTTTAGTAAATTCATTTTTACTAATCTCTTTATAGCATTTAGATTAACATGTCCAAGTCTACAATGCCATAAATCTGAACACTCAATCAAGTAAGCAGAAGAAGTTGATGCATCTTTATTGATCTTAGCCTTGGCAGGCTTACAAGCTCTTACTCCAAGTTTAAAGAGTCCTTCGGAGGCATAGCCTTTCCCTAGGAACTTTCCCCACTTGCGTATTACAACATAGTCAGATTTGAAAAACAATTCAAAATCCTTATTCGTAAGCCTAAAGCCCGAAATTAAATTCTTTCGGACAGTTGGAACGTGTAATACGTCTTTCAATGTGATCTCCACGTCCGACGTGAGTTGAAGAATCACATCTCCCATGCCAAGGACTTGGGATGTCCGCTCGCTAGCCTCCATTATCGTTTTGTTTTCCACTTCCTTGTAGTTGTGAAACAACTCACGATTTATGCATATATGGACGGTAGCGCCGGTGTCCACGAACCAAGCGTTAGGATTGTCCACATGATTCACCTCGGAGATCATGGCAGCAAAGTCATCGTGGTTCCAATCGTCGAAGTCCTTCTCGACGTTGTTCACGTTGCTCTTCGCCTTCTTCCGCTTTGGCTTGCGGCAATCCTTAGCCATGTGACCTTGTTTGTCACAATTATAACATACACCATCAAACTTTGATGGTTGACTACCAACTTGCTTCCCTTTACCCTTATTATTAGGGTTAGGACGACCACGTTTGTTGGAGGGACCGCCTTTCTCGGTGAGATTGGTCTTTGCCTCCATTGGAGCTTTTCCCTTTTGATCACGACTTCTCACGTGATCCTCCATTTGAAGCTTGGATAACAATATCGGCACGGACATCTCCGAGCGCTCATGCTTCAAAAGGTTTTGAAATTTCCTCCAACTAGGAGGTAATTTCTCTATGATGATTGCAACGAGCAATGCATCCGCCAAGGGCATCCCTTCGGCTTGAACCTCATGTGAAAGATTTTGGAACTCTTCCACTTGGTCCATCAATGGTCGGGAGTCGACCATTTTATATTCCAACCATTTGGCAACGACATACTTGGTAGTATTCGCCTTGTCCACTTGATACTTTAGATCAAGGGCCTCCCACAATTGTTTCACGGTTTCCTGAACCTTGAAAACACGGTAGAGCCGTTCGTCCAGAGACATGAGAACGGTGTTACGGCACAAGTAGTCGCCGCAGCACCAGTTCAAATATCCGGCACGAATTTCTTGGCTCGTCTCCCCTTCACTCGGGGTTGGAGGTTTATCCTCCATCAAGAATCCGGCAAACCCCACGGTTGTGAGGTAGAATAGCATCTTTTCTTACCAATATTTGAAATTCTTGCCCGAGAACGTTGATGGTTTCTCGGCAAGACCAATAGTTCTAGATGTTTGCAATGGGGCCATGGTTGACGTTGAAGCCCCCATTGATGCAAACGAGGAAAACATTGACGACGTGGTTGAACCGATGGTTGCAGAGGTGGTGGAGTCGTCCATATTGACGTCGGTGTGGGCCATTTCTCGAACGTGTATCAACGGCAGAGAAATAATCTTCTTGCGATTGTTAGAACCGGGTACACGATCGAGATATTACAAAATAAATATTTTGAGATATTACAACTCAAAATAATTGAAAATATTACAAAGAAAATAATTTGAGAAATTACAACTCAAATAATTGTATACAACTGAAATATACTGTATAAATAAATTATACGTATAAACTAAGTCGAGTCGAGATGAATCTCTTCCCGCAAGAAGATTATCGCCCCGGTAGTGCTCTTTGGTTTGGCGTATCTTCCCCAAAGGTAAAACGACTTCGTCTCGTTGGATGTAGCACCACAATCCGGCGAGCTCCGGCGAACTGAATAGGATTAAGAACTGAGCGCAAGTGTTATGCAGAGAGTGTGTGTAGAAATGGCAGAATGCAGAATATTTGTTGATTTTTGTCGTTTTTTCTGCATGCTCTCCACAAGCCTATTTATAGGCATGTAGTAAGTATGAATTCAACACCTTGAATTCTACTCCGACGGCTGGAAGCCGTAAAGGTTGAAGATGAAGAGATGGCCGGTGGTCGCAGTCAAAAAGATGAAGCTGCCATGCAGAAGTCGAAGTTGGCGTGCTTCTGCTACTGCTTCTTCTGCTGCTGCTGCAATCTGTTGCTGTGTGGGCTGGGCTTGGGAATAAAACAATCATTTGGGCCAAGAATTAAATTCTGTTGGGCCAAAATTAAAAGCCCAGTGGAGTTGGTCCAAAATAATAGTTTGGGCCCCAAACACCACCCCAAAGCACCAATTGGCAAGATCCAAGTCCTTGGCCGCGGCCCGTACCCGTACCCGACCCGACCCGCCCGTCCGTCCGTCCGATCGATCGTCGGCGGCGGCGCGCGTGTGTGTGCGCGAGGCTAGTACTTAGATCAAGCCCACTAGCAAGCCCACAAGTCAATTTATCAACTCCATGTGCTTTTCTATTCTTATACATGAAAAACATCTCTATGTTTTCCAATGTGGGATAGCATTTATTTTCCCTCTTCAACATCCAAACTTTGACATACAATATCTCACTCATCGGAAATCGGTTTTGAGACTTCAAGTATATCACGTTGATCTACTCGAGATGTAGATTAACATCCAATAATTATTTTAATTAAATAATAAATATTTAATTAAATAATAATTTTCAGATATGGCTTAAAACCATATTTCCAACATAAAATTCATAGTCGATAATATATCAAAATAAATTATTTATAATAATGATTATAGATTATCGTAATTATCAACACAAAAATTTATGTACATCCGAGTGTATCGTACACCTGGATTGATCCGTACCCAGATCTTGACCTGCATGTTAATCCAAACTTGCATCCTCATCCAAATAGTGTAAATGACACTGCTTATAATTGACACTATTCAATTATTATATAAATGACTATGTAATATTTTAAAATGTTATACTGTCATTTTCAATCTTATAGTGTCAATTATAGGAAGTGTCAATATTTATATTTCTGAATAGTGTCAATTATACACAGTGTCATTTACAAAGTTATAGTATCATTTATACGCAGTGTCATTTATATAATTAAATAGTGTCATTTACACAATTTGAGTCAGGATGCGGGTCAACTGGTGTACCGAAGACCACCTTTATTTTCAATATGCAAATTCTCTCTCTCTCTATATATATATATATATATATATATATATATATATATATATATATATGGTGTGTATCTATTGTTAATTTTATTTTTCGTCAAAAACGGAATAATAAATTATGAAAATCTCGCCCTTTCCAGGATTCAAACTCAGATCAAAGTGCATTTTCATAAAAATTATTGACTTATTAATCAAAATTATTAACTTGTTCCTGAGAATTCGCACACATATTTCTCAATTCTCAACACATTAGAAGACTAAAATAAGTGTAAATATGTTCCTATTTTATATTATAAGAGTTGTTTTCAACCTATACATATATAGGAAATGGTTCCAATGAGATCTCTCATATACTGATTTATTCATTAGTCTCACATCTCAGAAAAAATAGCAATCTCACTAGAATATATAGATATGTATATATATATATATATATATATAGGGGAGGGCTAGAATAAAAATACTTTTAAGTGTATAAAATATAAATGATTTTCAGCCCTTAGATCATCAAGATCTACGGTTGATTTGTAACCCTTTTGGATGAATTCGTGGTCCTGGGTTCGAATCCCAAAGGTAGCAAAAATTTATTTTTCACAATTCGTAACCATGTTAGATGAATTCGTAACCCTGTTGGATAAAATTCGTACATTAAAAAACGTTTATATTTATATTTTAAGAAGTGTTTTTACTGTAGCTTTCCCCTATATATATATATATATATATTCTAGATCAAATTATATATAGATCCGAAATTCGTAACTGTTTCCCTTGCAATTCATACGTTTTTCTTATTACGAATTGAAAGTACTTTTGTTACGAATCATATTCTATGCACGAATCAGAAGTTCTTTTGTTACGAGTTATGTTCTGATTATTTTTCAATGTTGAACTTGAGTCAATCCTCCAGTTAAAATAATAGAAATTAATTTATTTTCTAGAAGACGATGAATTAAAATTTTATTAACCATAGAAAAAACAAAACCCTAAGCACCTATTGAAAGCACACCAACGCCAGCTAAAATATACATAGAGGTAGGTCTTTATATGCTTGCAATATATTTATTGTTTGAATTAATTAATGAAATGTGAATAACTATTTATAACAGATTAGTGGGTTTTAATTATAACCTCGTTAAGATTCCATTTGGACGTAATTAAATGGACTCCCACAAATTTTTACACCATCAATGATTTTACACTACAAATAATATGACCTCACACATTTACACACTTTTATTACACTAATTATAATCTTCTTAATAACCGTGCCCAAAAGAAATGAGATAAGCCTAATGAGACGGAGGGAGTAGATATAAGTTAAAGGAATAAAATAGAAATGAAAAGAAATATAATGATATAGGAGTATATGAGAAACAATAAAATTATGCATGCGGAAGTCCGCACCCGGATTCCATGGTCATCTTCTCCAGTAATATTCTAACTCTAAGCATGCCCGTCTCAAAAAATATTCTAAGCATGCAAATTTGAGTGCTTTTTCAGATGCAACTTTTGCCTTCTTTTTCTTACACTATCTAAATAAAGAAATTCGCTTTATCATTTTCTTAGTTAAAGTTTGTCGGCTCTGACCGTTACGATTTGACAATTCTTCTTTCTTTACCTATTTGTTGATGCTCATGTATTCTCTTGTCCGGAAAAAGATGCAAGGGAATGCATTTATAGTAGTATTATATTTTAACGTATTATTTTTCAAAAAGAATTGAAAGATATGCATTAGTAAAGTCCAGTAATAAAAAGTCGTCTCATTAAATTAAATATAATGTAAAGTAACTACACCTTCCATATTTGTCTCAAAAAAAAAAAAAAAACTACACCTTCCATAGCTAAACAATTATTTTATGTAAAATGATCGTCAAACAAACAAACAAAATGATCGTCAAACAAATAGCGAATTTGATTAATTATTCTACAATTTATTTACTACAATTTTTATTTGACGAATACTTAATTAACAGCTTTACTAGATTCATGTCAAATAATATGGATCCTGTTAAGTTGTCAAAGTTTTTAATATTCACTCTCTAGTTTCCAAAATTTTATACTAGCATATATATTCATATGTGTGGTGAAATTCACGTATAATTTAGAGGCTATGAATTTTCCAAAACTAAAAAATGTTTTTAAGTGGTTACACCTTGTCACATCCTTCAACAATAATATGAACACATTATATGATATCTAGACGAGATTGTTGTAGGTACGTGGTAAAATATACTGTAGGGGCATTGTCCTTTTCAGAGCACGTGTAGTAATCTAGGGAGAATTTTTACAGTATTAGTAATTGTGTTTGTGTTGAATATATATAGTTAAATACATACTCCATTTTATTTTTATTTTTAACTGTACGTAGGCTTGTACAAGAATACGCTTGCTTAATTTTATTTAATTTGACGGCCTTGAAATAGGGATCTCTCTGACTTCTACGTTTCTGAGCTTTGATATAATAGGCAATTAAATGTCATATATGGTGTTAACCTCCATGCACGATGATCTTTACAAAATGTGATTTAAATTTTACCCAATATTACTCAATTATAAGCTATGAAAACCTCACTCCATCAATTTAAGGTTCAATTCTCATCGTTCCCTTCTTTCGGCATTTTTTTTCTACAATTGGAAGTTGACAAGGCAAGATTATTTGTCCACGCGTAGACTAATGGATTTTGTCTATGTAAAACCAAATATTGTCACGTTATTTTATTGATCACCATAAAAAATATTGATGGTGCCAACTTTGCTGCAAATCAAATAAAAAGGTCTTAATTGAAACGATTTGAAAGTCGTAGTTAAATTGCATATTGACTGAAATGTCATCAATTAACCTTAAAACGAATGACGAACTAGTCAGGGAAATAATGAACATTAGCACTATGGACAGTAATATATATAATAGTATTAGTAATTTCTGTGAAGAAATATTTTTCATCATGTGGTCGTGTGATCATCTTTCTTGAAATGAAAATAATTCTGTTAACATAACCCAGCAAAACAAAATATTGAAAGAAAACTCAATTTATTGAAATCCGACATTCATGGAAAGGAAGGAGGAAAAAGAAAGAATGTGTGAGAAAGAAAGCGATAGTTTTGACTTTAAGAATCAAAAGCCAGCTAAAACCAATGTCAACAACGGAACAAGTTATATAGTAGTATAAAATTAAAATATACTTTTAATTAAATCGATTCAATTTGTAATTTGAACACCATTTTTATAGACTATAGTATAGCAAATCCATATCCAAACTTTTTATTTTATCGGAATTACGATCACCTTAAAAAATTTCAGCCCCACAAAATTGGCCAAACTTGAATTCCAAACTAATTTGCTGATTTGAATCAACAAGTATTAGAAGTGGACTCATATGCAATTATATTAATTTTGTTGAAGTGATAAAAGGGTGTTTCTTTATGGAGTGGGGGCTTATGAAGTTGAATAGAGCCCATTTCTTTCAAACATGCCAAATAGTAATCTATCAGCTCTCATGGCGCATGCCTCCCTTGGTTGTAAAGCTTACCAATTTGTCGTTATGATTGGTATTAGACGTCATTTCAGTTTTATATCCCTAGGTACGACTGATGCGACGGAAAATTCGATGCTACCTTTCCTTACAATTATTCTAAACTTAAATTACTCCATCTGCCCTTAGAATTTGTAACTCACAATTATAAAATTTGCATCAACAAGGATAAAATAGGAAGATGTGACCTTAATGAGCGAGAGAGAGAGAGAGAGAGGGGCCAATTATTGAATATGCATATTTCAGTTGGTAAGCAAGAGGTGAAGATGTGATGAACAACCAAAGCATTCCAAGCATACATTTTACTTACAAATATATTATAAGTGTTCAATCTGCTAAGCTGCAGGCACAACATACAATTCCTGGGTAGCAAAATGAAGCACGCTATATATAGTGCAAAATAGTCCAGTTTTCCTCTGGTACTTTACAACAAATTTTATTTTAATCATAGCCACAATATGCACAGGATCTCTCTCTATATGCTTGTTTTTGTAGCCGACTAGGCTTCCAACGTACTTTTACATTGACATACATCTTATGTCGTGACGCCAACAACGACATTGCTCACCTGTGGAAGAACAAATTTGATCAGTTTACATGAAATTGAACCCCAATAGCATGAGCTGAGAAATATGGAATGCAAAACCAAGGGTTGAAAGATGAACTGACCAACTTGCCACTTTCATCAACAGTCATGGGGTTCTGCACCACTACCGTTTGATTATGAGAATGGGCTGTTGTTACCTGCAGCAAGCAAATGAATTCTGAGTTTCCAACTAATTGATGATTCAAAAGAAGGTTTCATGCTCATGGCAATATGGAGATGATAAACTTACTGTAGAAGTAGATTGCGTTGGTGCAGAATTGGAGTTCACCGCAGGTCTATTTACAGGAATGGGGACTCTCGTATCGCCCATCTACAAAAGCGAAAGTAGATTTAAAATCCAAAAGAAATTTAAAACTAGTATCATGTTTTTGTATGATAAGCAGAATAAACTTTTTCTGCTGTTTGGAGTTCCCACCTCGTCTATCTATCTACATGGCACTGGTCTTCCATTACAAACTAGTAAAGCTACTTTTCATCTGCTAAGAAATCCCATCTTTTCCTACTCAAATACTTATTAATGCACACAAAAGATCTGGAGAAATCCAGTCTAGCATCTCAACCAGGCAGGAAATATTTCATCTACCAAATATTTTTCATCACATTGTTTTCAAATAAGAACCTGACTAATAAAATGTTGACCAGGCAAAAATAACATCAGGAACTAGTTCATTAGATAAAGAATTACGATCCTTTCTCTGCATCTGAAGCACAAACCTTCAGGAATAGATAGACTTTTAGTCATGAGAAAGAATTCTACATACACCTGAAAACTGCTCAAAGAAGTTTCTTTCACTATGCCCGAACATAGATCACAAAATAAGAGCAGTCTCAGTGCCGATGATATAGAGGAATAGGACTCTGCCGAGTTCAAGACTTGAGTCATGCAGATCTCCCCTACCCGTGAAATATATAGCCAAGACCAAATTCTTTCCACTAGAAGTACAACATCAAGTGCTTATGTAACAGAAGATGTACACCTCCTATGTTCTCATCTCGATGAAATTGATTCACTTCATAGCCCCCATGTCCTCCCCCCATCTCATTGTACTAACTATCTAGTAGTATGTCTCAAGGCCAAAAGAAGAGGATAAATATTTACTTAAGAAACAATATGATATAATTTCTTCCATTTAACTAGAAATAAATCTCTATTAAATAAAAAGAGTGAAAGAGAGACATTGCTAGTATTTCCTTAACATATGTAGGGGAGTGAAGAAAATAAAAGTAGCCACACAGAGAACAAACCATAATACTAACATTAACATTAGTGATGAAGTGACAAATGGCACATTTTACTGATGGTGCTCCAGCAGGATACATCAGCATAGTATGGCAATTTCCACAGTTGACATGAGCAACATTATTAGGAGGCGCGGCAGCTGCACATCGTCATTGAAAAATAATTAGGCAATGATCGCAAATATATTGAAGAAGCACCAAAACTTGCACAAGTGCCATGAAATTAGCATGCATGACCAGGAGATCATTCTATTTGTATGATGATTAATGACGGGGGTTAATGTTAGAAAAAGACAATAAGATCTAGCATTAATATGTAAATAACAAGTCAAGTTTATACCTGGCACAAGATTTACAGTGTGACAGCAGGAACACCTGACACTGGTTGCTCCACGAGCATGCATAAGCAAGGTGCGACAGCCTCCACATATCAATTGAGCCATTTCCATCCCTGCATAGAATACCCAAAAACTCAGAAACATGATATGCACACTTGCTTGTTGTCACTACCAATAAATAAGAGAACACACTAAGAACACCTTGTCTGTGCAGTCACAGTCTCTCAATTTCAGGTTGCTATTAATAGTAATTTTCCCCTGTGTTCAGAGAAATTACAATACAATACCACAGTGCCCCCCAACCCCCGATTCTGTATTAGGTGGACAGCTAAGGCATTGGAAAAGAAGGAAGGAATAATTTTCATCTAGCTGTTCTTATATTCAATGATAAGAAAGGAAGAAACACAAAGTGCTGCTGTGTGGTTGATTTGCCAGTGCTAACAAGTCATCAACTTTAAAAAGAAAAATACGTCAAAAAAACAAGATGCTGTTATGCTAAAGAAGATGCAGTAATATACAGCCACGAAGAAAGAAAACACAAAAAGAGGAGTATGTACTAATAATGTAAAAATGTAAAACAGTAAACCATATCACCAATGATGCATAATCACGAATTGCTCTAATGCCACCGAAGAACTATAGGCATGATATAAACTAAACTGTGCAGTAGCATGCACCAAAAAAACTAACAGACGTGCTATTCATCCCTATCCACTTCAGTTTGATAGCAATAATTTTTCTATTGACTTGGGGAAAATTTGTTTCATATAGCTTGGCAAAGAAAATTTTCGATCATTACCAGGTGGTGGCACAGAAGTAACCATATTGCAAACTGCACAGCAAACATTTGTAGCTCCGCTCGGGTAAAGAAGGACGGTTCTACACCCACTGCAAACAACTTGGCTCTGCATATCTGCCAATCAAAAAATCCAGAATCGAGAACAAAAATTGAAAACAAGTCGACCAAAAACTCCTCTTTTTTTCAAGATATTACAGAAATTTGAGAAACTACATGAAACTTCCGGGTTTAAAACCAACTATATATGCCAGCTCAATTGTCAAAGATAAATGTGCATTCGTCTAATTATCCACACATCAAAAGAAACGCAACAGAGTTGAGAGTCCTAGCCATAAATGTCGCACATTAAACCTCTCTAAATTCAAAAATTATCTCTAATTCACACAATCACAAACACAAACGAATACTGAACACGAATCAACAAAACTCAAAAATTGCAACGCAAAACTGTAAACTCAAACGACTACTAAACGAAATGAACAAGAAAAAACAAGCAGCTAGGAGGATTTTCTCACACCTGCAAAACCGACGTATTACAGTGCGACCAAATCGGTAATTCCTGAAACTACGAAATCTGACTAGCAGATTACTGCAACAACCAGTGCGGGAAAATGAAAAGAAGATGAAAAAAGAAATCAGATCTAGCGCGATTGTAATTGGATTGGGTTAGATTGTATTTTGTTGTTTTCTTCTCCGTTGAAAGTGATAATCTATTGAAAATTTTGAACGTTGACTTTGCTGGAGAGTGTCTCTCAACGGAGAAGACTAAAGATACCAAATTAAACATATTCTTTAATTTCTCTGCCTCTATGTAATCTCAATTCTTTATGCATGTGTGGTTACGTTCACTTTGTCTTGATACTCTAGAAGCTTCAATAAAATAAATTAATTTTGGAGGGCAACTTGATATTGACAATACATTAATTTTTCAAATAATATAATTGGTCATATAAGAAGAGAGAGAGATATATAGTTATGCCGTTACGTTTAGGTGATGTCGTTATTATCATGGGTTTTTTTTTTTGGAAGCAGTTATTATCTTGGGTTTTAAGCGAGAAACACTTCAAATTTAAAACCTAAAAAGTTGGATTAATTTTCGAATTTATAATTACAACATGATTTTTAAAATGATACAATTAATTTATACCACAATCTCTCAATTTTTTGCAATTATAAAAATATCCCCAATTATTTTCTGACGAGTAAAATACTAAAGTTCACAAAAATACATTGTTTATTTATCCAAAAAAAATATTGTTATATATTATAGTAAGTTGTAAGCATTTGTTGTTATGCAACGCCATTCGACTTGACACAGGTGAATGTATGAAGTGCAAACGTGGACTTTACATCTATCTCATAAAGAAAATTGAAAATGTTTACAAAAGTTTAAGATTGTGGTGTAATTCCAACATTTTTTTTCAATTAGATACACCACACAAATTTGAAAAAAATAATCACACCTAGGAGACTATTACCCACACAAGGTGAAAAACACTATCCATACATAAGTGAAAAAATTACACTCCTTGATTGAGCCAAAATCTCACACAAAGAAAAGTCTTTGGATGCCTCAGTTTTGTCACTTAAGCGTAATTCCAACATATTAATAGTCATGTTACAGTTACAAATTAAATAATAAGAAAAAAAGATCGTACTAATGTAAGGCTCACCATTACAAAACCAATACACACCATTTTATGTGCAACTGTGTGTTCGTGTGCACAATATTGTAGAAATAGGCAAGTGTTTTAATCTCTAAAGTCCAAGAAATGGTGCAAATTAAACATGATCAACTCAACATCAGTATTAAAAAGGGCACCAAAAATAAAAAGCAAAAATTCTTTAATCCTGCTCAAGTATTTGATATGATAGTGATTTACACATGATATTTTTTTGGTAGAACTATAACCTATGCATGATTATACATCACTCATATTCGTCGAAGAGACGCCAGCCTTTTCTCGAGGTCCTCAACATCAGTCGACGCAGCAGCGCTGTGAGTTCAAAACAAGACAAGATCATCAACACAATATCTACTTACAAGACAAAAAAAATAAAATAAAGTAAAATAACTGCATTACAGATGAGACATAAAGAATCCGACACTTATAAAGAAACGAAAGGTTTTGTGAAATGGTGGTCCAGAAAAGCAGTCTAGATATGTACTTCCTGAAATTGTGGTCTGTATATGCTGTATTCTCAAGAATATTCACATATATGGGGCAAAGGGATGATAATACTGACAAATAGAAATAAAGATAGTGATATTATGCATACTTCCATCTCAAATAAAGTTTTAATGGGACGTACCTTGGGGCAGCATTCTCGACTTTCTTTGATGCAATCCGCCCCTTTGGAGCTGAAGATAGCTGTTTAGAAAAAATTAAATCAGAGACGTTTCTTTTGCCATGTATATAGTAGCAAATATATGAGGGGTTACAAAGAAGCCAACCTGTGAAGCAATGTCAACCCCGATCTCATCAAGGACCTATATACAGAAAAATAAATTTGCGTGTGGTGTCAGAAAGTCGGACATTCAGATAAAAATTGGAGGATTAGGTGGTCCAAAAGCAGTAATAAAGCTACCTGGTTAGTAAGTTCTTCGGTTTCTTCTTCAGCCTCATCTTTGTCTAGTGTCTCGTCAATTGCCTCAGACATCATTTCAATCTGAACGGAGAAGAAGATTAGCAATATGTGTTGTTGCTTACTCAGTAACCAGTCTAACTTATAACAGATTAATCAAACACAATATTCTTCAAAAATAACCGAAGCATTTTGAGGACGAAAGAAAGTGGTTAAGCAGAAAACATACCGTCATGTCCATCTGCGCTGCCTGTTGCTGGAATTCTCTGATCATTTTAGTTTGTCTTGCAGGTTGCATTTGCTGAAATTAAAGGAGGAGAAATTCAATAATCAACTACATAGAGGAGTCGTCTTTAGTTTTCTTGCAAAACTACATATTGTGCATTAAACTCTACTCACTCGAGATAAGGAACTGTATTAACAATAATAACATATATTCACCAAGTACAGGAACAACATAATTAAACCTCTATGAACATGAGCAAATATACCCAAAAGAAAGTAATCACGAGTAGCATGAAGCATAGGAATAGACTTGAAGAAACTAAACCGGGTTCGCTATCAAATCATGTCATTTCAAACACCAACCTTGTTCATAGCAGACATAGCTTTGGTTGCTCCTTTCATGCCAGTTGAAATTGAAGTGCTAGCATACAAGGCCTGTAAGCCAAAAACAAATTCAGATAACAAATTATAATTTACCAAGTATGTTCAGAATGGACAAGTTCCAGTCATATGATGTTATATCATTCCCAAGTCCATCACCTGTGTGTGAGTTGCCACACCTCTGATCTGGGCACGGCTGCCCTGCAAGTTTGTGATTTGCTGCCGAAGCCGAACTAATTGTCGAGCTAAGATTTTTGTTGCAGCCTAGATAGACGTGACAGTCACATGCAAAAATTTGTGGTAAGTTTCAAGTAAATTTAAAATTGACGACACTTAACTGAAACATCGATAATGCAGCTCACTCAAAAGACCTAGAGAACGAATACATCAGCTCCGTGAAAAAGCAACAAGCAAAATTATCACTGCTATTTAGAATGATGCTTCAACAATAAACTCCAACTGAAAGATGGTATGGAAATTCATGTAACATATTTCTACTTTTAAGTCGAGATCTTCCTAAATTGTTGTACTTCCTTCGAAGCCAAGAATACAACTATTATGAACAATAATGTCGATAATTTTATAGATTAACATCTGAAGCTATATCAGAGTGGTATAGTAGACATTCTCATCTGAAGCTTGAAGCTTTCATCAGAATTCACTGAATGTTACACCCAAAACTTAAAGAAACCTAAAATGGAAACTTCAAAACTTGCCTCATTTCCTGTTTTAGCAGTTTTCTTGATCTCTGCCACTAATCTCCTCTCCTAAAAATTGCAGATAGCAACGACCTTCTCATTAGACTAGAACAACAAACTAATATTGATAGGTATTGGCACTACTAAATTAAATAGTAATAAACAATACCTCCATCTGCAAAGATGCAATTTCACGTTCAATGCCTGTGGCACGACAAAATCAGTAGAGGGAACAAGATAACTGTTGGTAAAATGCAGCAGGCACACATTATAAAAGTATATTATTAAACCCATACGCCCAACTTCGAATCCATTGATTTATTGGTTAAAAGAAGAACAAAGAAAATAGATTTCAAGGAACTTTTAACTTGCAGGGCTATTTCTAGTATTTCATTTATTAAACAAAGTTGAGCGAGATAAGCTACTTCACTATGGAAACTGTCAGAGAAACCTCATAGTCATAACTGAACAGACAAACAAGCTGACAATTGAGGATTTCATTTCGAAAGTTATAGTTTCAGACACTTAAAACTTGTGCAGATATTTCCAGTGTTTCATTTGTTAAACGAAGTTCCACGTTTCACTATTGAGACAGACAGAAAAACTTTGTAATTTAAACATACAACCAGCATATAAACCATTCAGGATTTCAAATAATTGGCACTCCTACACTAAGATACACTCAAACAATCCACAATTTCTTAGTGACGCACAGCATAGCTACATGTTCTGGTCCAATAATTCTGAACTATAACTGTCAAAACAAGTAAGAATATATTATTACCTCTTGTGGCAACCGCCATTTCTCTTTTACTTGTTCGCAGCGCATCTGTAAAATACACCAAAATGTCATCGATCAAATTCACCAAACCTAATTGCCCAAACAGCTTCAAATACAGCAAATGAGCTAAAACGAGGGCTAACTCAAAATAATAAAATAAATGAGCGCCTATGCTTTCACATATAAAGGCAAAATCTTTGAACTACAAAGATCGAGATGATTTAAGAACAGCATTGATGTATATACATTATGATAATTAAAGAGAAAGGGGCAATGAAAAAAAAAGAAAAAGATAAGAAAATGTTACCTTTAGGCGAAGTTTTCTTCTTGAAGATGTTGAGATTCATTTTCTAAAAAAGCTGCAGAGATGTTTGTAGTGCTTGATCAAAAGAAACCCTAAGATTTGGGACGAGCAAGAAATGGGGAAGATCTGGTTAATGGCTATTGATTCAACAAACAGTGTTTAAGAAATGGACAATTTCTTCAATTCTCACTTTCAGTCTCCAACTGGAAAGTGGAAAGAGGGGGGCGAACTATTGCCTCGACGAGCGTGTTTTTGTTTATTGCACATCAACGGCTATGAATCTATGATGAACGTAGCCGTTGTAATCTGTTGACCGTAATGCCCTTGTGGTGGAAATCATTAGAAAATCTCAATAAAACAAGCATGAAATTAAAAGTGTTAATAGGCAAAAGTGCCCCACTCCTTATTCATATTTTGAAAAATGTCCACCCTTATCATGCAAAGCAATCCATGCCCTAAATTACTAATTAACCCTTAAGTGGGTCAACATCAAATGTAATCATTTCGGTCTTCTTACACACTCTTACACACTCGTGAGTTTCAATGCATTTTTGCACAATAATGACCGAAATTGAGTGCATGCAATAATTTTTTTTACACTGTATATATATATATTGTTCATATCTTTAAATTGTAAATATATCGACCGGACACTAATTAACACTTAAACAATATATTAAATCAAATTCAGCAAAATAGTAAAAATTAATATAAAGATACAAATAGATAGAATACAAACTTTTATGTCGATATATCATCGATCCGGCCGGTCAAATGGCCAGAGAAATGTATCCGACCGGGTACATTTCAATTTACAAATGACCCGGCCGGATACATTTTTCCTTGACAATTACCGGCCGGATCGATGATATTTAGGCATAAAATATTCTATTTTATTCAATTTCATAAACAAAAAAAAATCAAGACGCTAATAATATATATCCATGCGTATCTATCTTAAATTTTTTATTTTTTTCCCTTTAATATCTTAATTTCAATACATATATTCTTTGAAATTATTTGTATATATATATATATATATATATATATTTATATATATGTATTGTGTTATTCTTGAATGTTGATATATAGTACTATATAACACTATATATATCGTGTAAATCAATTGATATCTTTAAATTTAAAATATACTCAATATCCGTCCCAAATAAATGCATGCTTGTTACCCAAAAAAATCATGCATGTCACCGATACATAAAGGTAAAAATATCCTTCTTCAAAATTTGATTCCCTTTTGATAGACATAAAGCCGATACAATCGGTCCGTTCACTTACTTTAAAATACTAGGGTTTTTTACTCAACCACACACCTCTATCGGCTTCTTCACTTTTACCCACCGAGAGCTTCTTCACTTTTACCCACCGAGAGAGAGAGTTCAAAAGATTGAAGCACAGAGAGTTCAAAAGATTGAAGCACACTCGGACTCATCCATGGCATCTTCTTCACAGGTATTTATTTTTAATTTTCATGAAATTGAATAGAATAGAATAATGTATGCTAAAACACGATCGGTCCGGCCGGTGAAGTGGCCGGATAAATCGATCCGGCCGAGAACATTATTTAAATGAAACATACGGCCGGATCGATTTATCCGGCCACTTCACCAGCCGGACCGATCGTGTTTTAGCATAAATTATTCCATTTTAATTAGTTGTATGTTTATATTAATCATTAGAAATTTACTGAATTTAATTTAATTATATTTGTTTAAGTAATCATTATTGAATTATTATTGCGAGTTTTGCTGGGTATTACATTGCATTGTTTGTGTGGTTTTTGTGTGATTTAATAAAATAAAGTATTTTATGCCTATATAGAAACTATCCGGCCGGCACTATGCCCGGAATAATGCGTCCGGCCGGAACAGTTTCAATCTGAAATGTACCCGGCCGGATACATTTTACCGGACACTTCACCGGCCGGATAGTTTCTTTTTAGGCATAAAATACGTTATTAAATATATCTGTATGTTTACGTTAATTATTGAAACTGTTATTTTACTGAAACTGTTATTGTTTAATTATTGAAACTGTTATTAAATAAATATATTTAATTCTTTAATTATTAATTATTGAAACTGTTATTGCTTGGTAAAATATTAAATTGCAGTTTTTTAATATTTTACTGAATTTAATTAAATTGCTTGGTATTAATTGCAGTTTAATAATTTACTGAATTTTTACTCAATTTAATATTAAATTGCTGAATTACTCGAATTTTACTGAATTTAATATTAAATTGCTGAATTACTCGAATTTTACTGAATTTTAATATTTTAATATTACTAAGAGGAAATGTTTTAATATTTTACTGAATTTTACTATTTTACTTGAATTTTACTATTTTACTGAATTACTGAATTTTAATATTATTTAATTTAATTGCTTGGTATTAATTAATTTCGCCTCTTTTTTAATTATGCCTATTTGTATTATTTTTAAATATTTTACTGAATTTAATATGTTTTCATTTTGTAAATGAATAGGCGAATGTCACATATCTTCGTCGCGACACTATAGACCAGACGGAGGTTGCTATCAGCACCTACTATAGGGATTCACATTTTCCGGAGCTAGTTGAAACTTTAAATGTGGTCGGCGAACAGTGCAATTCAGATTTATTGGGAAGATTTAGAGCATCATGTTTTGGGCATTTCACTGATTGGAGGCCCGGCCCGAAGAGCAATAAAGCATTACACCAGATTGTATCGAGGCAGATTGTGTCAGAAGAAAATGAGATGTGCTTCTTTCTGTGCGGAGCACGAGTCAGATTTTCCCCTGCGGACTACGCATTAGTGACTGGGCTCAATTTCGGGGGATCGAGGTTCGATGCGACATTACAGCACGACTGCAGTCGCGTGGAGGCATACCGACGATTCTGCGGTACGCGAAGCATGACCATACAGTCGCTCATCAAACGCGTGTGCAATTTGGATCGTCGAGTGGATGATGAGGATGGGAGCCTGTACCTTCGTGTTGTCCTCGTGTGTGTGGCTCACACCCTTGTTCTTGGGTTGGATGCGCGGGTACAGCCGTGGCTTTGGGTTTTGGTGGATGATCTGGCTGCATTTGATAGATTCCCCTGGGGCGCGTATTCGTATAAGATGTTATGTCACAGCCCACTATCCCAATGACGGGTTAACCGGGGTTATGACTTGGATGAACAATAAGAAATGGAAATTTAAAAAGGGATTTACCAAATAACCAACATTAATAACAACAAACTAGTGGTATATATATATAACCACTTAGGTAATTAACAAATGAGCCAGCCATAACGACTAAACCCCAAATGAAAGTTAAACAAAATGAAGGAGTAATAAGTTCCACAATACGATAACAAATTCAGAGTGTTTGCAGCGGAAAAACGTGTGAGTTATGCATATGGAGATGCATACTCAAGGTTTCATTACATAAATATCAAAAGGGAAATCCGCTCAACACCAATCCATTCCATCGCCTGCTCAACCTGCACATTTAGAAATACATGCAGGGCTGAGTATAAAAATACTCAGTGACATAAGCCGAAATACAACATGCATACATATATAAATTGAACTGCCATAACAGTAACACACAGGGGTTTTCATAAATGACCTGCGCTTACTAAAACATTTCGTTCATTTTCATAAAGGTGGATGCATCCCATTTTCAGTCTATATGATCCATATCTGTCCTTTCTGTCACGCGCCGGGAAGGAGGCCTCCTTACCACGGACGCCAAGACCGGTCGCAAGCGACTCGCGGTCTCCATGAGTGTACACGTTAACCCTAGCTAGCGACCTTTGTCTAGCATAGGATCCCAATTGGATTTTCTTTAAAGTTGGCGAACCAACACAGATAGGATACATATAAAAACATAAACATTTTGGCAGTCAATCATTTCATAAACATTTCATTTTCATAACATTTTCATTTTCATAAAGGGCATTGAACATATAAGCATTTTATAAGAACTGAATAAATAGTCAAAACATATCATGCATATATATTCGCATATGAGGCCTACGTCACGCAGGGGATCTCTATATACGTAATAATAAAATAATGCCCACCTCAATTGTTCTTAAAGCTGGCGTGGAGTCGTTTCTTCTTCTGCTTCACTTTCTGTCGCCCGGACCTTCATTGATGAAGAGTCGATAAGTTCGTGAAGAAATTGTCATAAGACAAAGTCTAATTCTATGTGCCTAAGGTATCTTTTAATGTTTTAGGGTTCTAGCATCCATATTAATCTCGTTTCATTCAATCAATAAAATGTAACCAATTATCATGTAACTATCATATAGGTTCGAACCCATTTGTTCGAACATCAACATGTACATAATCCATAACCTCCCTCTACACCCGTCATTTAGTCAAGTACTCCATCAATTAAGAACAAGCCATATATTATCACCTTGAAAATTTAATCATTATAAATCATGCTTTCTCATACTTCGCACATTTTCATTACTTAAATAAATAAATCATTTATAAACACATGCTTAGTAATTTAATATCTCAATTAAATCCCAAGCTCATTTGATAAAGTAAATCATATACTTAATCATTCTATAACACAATTCCACATTTTTTTTATCATGTAAATAAATAGTCTCAATATTTATTAAAACATGAAGCCATTCTAATAGGACATTTTAATTCCATTATAATGGAATTACTCATAAAATAATTTAATCCTTTTTCTTTAAAAAGAAACCATATTTATAATATTCTATACATTTTTTTTGTAAATAAATAAGAAATTCCATTATTCATTTATAAATAATAAAACATTTTAAAATCCATTGAGATGAAATAAAACATTTTAACCATTTAAAATCCATACTCAAAAAGCCTTGAAATATTATAAAAATGAGGGTTTAATCCCAAATTATTATTATTATTATTATTTTTTTTAGTCCTTCAATAAATTAAATAAAAGAACGGACCTCATTTAAAATAAATAGTCCCAACCTTAAATATTAAAAATTAAATCAAGATATTTAAATTCACTAAATTAATTTAGTGAAAATTCAAACATTTTAAAATAAATAAGGCCAAAAATTCGTAGGCTTTATTAATCAATTAACAGTTCAAAACTTAATTAAAATGGGCCCAGTACATTTTATTAAATAAAAATCGGCCCATTCCTTTTTTTTTTTACAAAGCAGGAAGGCCCAGCAACATAAAATAAAATCGGCCCATTTTATTTAAAATTTTCGGCCCAAGCTAAATAAATAAATCGGCCCAAACAAAATTAATAAAGAGCCCAATTAAATCCTAACCCTAATATAACACACATATATCACACACACAAACACATAACACACGCACACACACAGCACATCATCAGCGCCTCACTCTCCCTCTCTGCCTCTCGGCTCTCTCGCCCCTCTCGCCTCTCTGCTCGGTCGAGTCCGGCGCCGCCTCCGGCGCGCCGCCTCGCCGGACGCCTCCCTCCTCTCTCTCTCCCCTGTTTCCTTCGTCCGTTCCTTCTCTCTGGCCCTCTCACTTCAAGAAACGCACACACACACACACACAGCTCATCTCTCTCCCTCTCCTCGTTTCTGCCGCCGCCGCCCGAGATCGGCGAAGGTCCGGCATATCGCCGTCGTCCTGCTCCTGTCCCGGTGAATCGACGGCAGCCGCGCCTCCTCACGGCCCATCCCCTCTCGGTATCTCTCTCTCTCTTCCTGCTCACGGTGGGCAGTCACCCCGGCGACCACAGTGCCGCCGCGACGACCTCAACAGCACCGCTGCCTGCTCTTCTTTTTCCCCCTCGGCCGGTCGAGCAACGGCATCCCGAAGGGCCGCCGCTTGTGCCGCTGCTTCCGCCGCGTCGCCGCCGTCTCTGCCGGAGAAGATAAGTCCTTTCCCCTTTCCTACTTATTCCCCTTTTCTCTCTTTTCTAAATCTAAAACTCAATTAATCTTTCTCCTCTCCTCCCAATTTCTGACAGAAAAAGGAAAAGGCGGCTCGGCGGCACCGTTGCCGTCGCCGGCCCTGAGCAGCCGCCGGCTGTCTCACTCCCTCCCCTGACTCGGACACACAAGGACGGGAGACTCATCCCCCCAAATTCCAGTCACACGCACAAAAGCAAAATTAGGGTTTTATTAATCTGTTCATTCAATCATTCATTTTCTTTTTATTAAAACTGATTGTACATGTAATAGATTAGAGAATATAGTAAAATGTGTGCGTGTGTATTATTCTGTTGGTGGTTCTCTGATGGTGATAAGCTGATGTAATTGAAACAATAATAGTCTAAAAGAAGTGGTAATGGATGCGTGTGTTCGATCTGTTTTCATTTGAATCATAGTTTTGTAATTTAACAAATGAATGTATGGAGAAAGTAAAGTAGGAGGTAACCTTGATAATTTTCTGAACTCACAAAGTTGGATCTGCGAATCAACAATTTAACAATGAATTTGGATTTGAATCTGCTTGATTGCTGGAAGTTGGAAACATAACATAGTTAAAATAGAGGGTTGTATCCCCAAGGAAGAAGAAAAGAATTGGTTGGAACACTTACCTCTGCACTTAAACTTTGTTGGGTGTGTTGAAAAGCGAGGAAAGAGCGGATGAATAATAGAAGGAAACTTGGTTTTGAAACTTGGCTTTTGTCTATTTGAAATGGCAGATGATTGATGATAAGATTTTGATGATAAGATTTGTTAAGATTATGAGGATTTTATTGTCGGTATAAAGGAGAGTTGGTGGTACAAATTGGCAGTGAAGTGGAAAAGTAGGTGTAGTGGTGGGGGAAAAATGTAATGGTGGGGATGTAGGGTAGTGGTTAAGATGAATCAAATTTAAATAGAGCTCTTGACTCTAATCAATTAAAAGATTCTTTATGAAATCCTTGCAGTAAAATCATTGAAGTAAAACACTTTATAAAACTTAATATCTCATTTAAAGGAAATTTTATGACTTCATGCCCACTAAAAAAAAAATCCATGTGGCTCATATAATTATGCTCAACTACTAATTAAACTTGTGCACCATATTTATAAAGATCCTTTAAAAATCAAACGGATTCAAATAATAATAAGAATTAAGCACATCAAGACACATATAAAACAATTAAATCACATCGGATAATTCAAACTATTTTTATTAATAATGGATGCCGAACCTTAATTATTAATAATTGAGTCTTTAATCAGTGATTAAAAGCCGGGATATGACATGTTATGCCATTATACGCATGAGATAGGAACCGGCGAGAAGTATCACTTCTACGGTCCTTCGTGGGCTTTATATGTCTGGGCATTGGAGCGCGTCCCGGGCTTCGGACACATGGTCGCAGCATCTAGCGGTGATCCGACAGCGCACCCTCGGTGTTTGAGATGGACTTTCAAGGGTAAGCCCCGGCTTCACGGTCTGCGCGATCTATTCGAGGGACATGTAATCAGTTATTTAAGATTTAGTGTTTCACCGTTACTGGTTTTACTTATGTTCTAATATATTATCTTTGTTGCTTTCTAGGGTGGTGTCCTGCCCCTGGAGCCCGATGGTGACGATCTGTCGAATCACTACTTCATATCAGCGCTGACACCGGGATTGGATTGTCTCAACATGTATAAGTACTTGGGCAGCATCTCGAAGGACTGATCATGTCGACCATAAACCATCTCAGTGGCTCGATTACGGGCTCGCAAAGCAACATCGTACTTGATCTGTACGCCAAACTCACGTCGCAGCTCCAGCTGGATGGCCTTCGGCTTCAAGATCTCGCAATCGTCGTGTATTTTCTGTGCTAAATATGTTGCGACGACTTTTGCGGGGGCCTTTATTTGCGCTACGCTCCCTAGCTCACCGTCGCATGAGTGCTCATTGGTGAACTTATACACTCCCCAAATGGCTCCATCTTGTGACGATGCATGGAGCTTGAAGGGGCACGTATCTGAATGCTTGCATTTGAAGTAGACTCGTCTGCTGTCTGATTTGCTGACAGAAAATTCCTTGCCCTGCTTCATGTTCCACAGACCGATTGCAACGATCAGATCATCTTTGCTATTGAAATACATATTCTTTGACAACTCCCGAGGCAGTAGCTGATAATCTTCAATATCAACAAGTGCCGCTGCAGCGTCCAACGGGATAACCGGAACTAACCAATTAATTAGTTCATCTGCTCCAGGAACCTGTTCGTCATCATCGTCGTCGATCTGCAAATTCTGCCAACCTGCATATTCAATCCCTGCCCTTCTCACGTTCTCTGGCTCCGACAAGTCTTCAGAGGCGCTTGTATCAGTCTCGGCTTCAGACGATGGAACATAATCTTCATCTACATTACCAGCATTCTCCACAAACTGAGGCTCGTACGTATATTGATCATCAGCTGGACCCCAACAACGATCAGTTGTTAGGCGATCGTAACGGTACGGATTTGGCTCATCCCATGAAGGCCAACCCGTTGACTGATCATTACCCCAAGTGACCGACGGTTCAACACTTTGTTGCGCCGGTGAATCTCCGGCTGATAGGTCTAAATAAGCATATCTTTGGATTGCTTCCAATCTGTCCCCACCTTCGAATGTTGCACTGGATTCACCTCCATACCCGGAAGATTGAGGGAGATCGAACGAAGGAACATACACTCCTCCACTGTAATCGTCTTCGACAACATAAATCTCAGGAAAATGTGGCTGGGACGCCAGCAACTGAAGCAAATCATTGTCATCAGCAAGAGTATTTTTACTGTATACCCTGCCATTTAATCTCTTCGTCAAATAATACAAGCTGTAATTAGTGCTCAATGAATTATCCAACATCAGGTGATTTATCATGTACACCGTACTGGCCATTGTGTCTCCGAAAATATGCAAATTCTTAGAAGAGCCGCCGATGTACTCATAACTATTGAAGGCACCTCCATAATTAACCACAAAGTATCTCCCATATTCATTCATCTACATAAAAAATAATAAATAAATAAATATATGATGTAAAGGGAATAAAATGTTAAAATACAACATATAACATGTTAATACACTCGAAAAATATCTATCCGCCCGGGGAAGTTTCCGAGGAAATGTGTCCGGCCGTGTATTACATGATATATAATTACACACGGCCGGACACATTTTCAAGGACACTTGTCCGGGCGGATACATGATTTTCGAGCATATTAACATGAGTTATGCAGCAATATATATGTATAGAACTAAAATTCAACAAATAATTACTAATTAATACTTTAAAACATGATATAATGTGCTCTAATTGTATTTCCTTCAAACGTGGCTTTAAATCATAGTATGCTATAATATGCTAATAATTCACATAAGCATATAGGATCAAACAAAACATTGAAAATAAACAATAACCAACTTAAATTACATTTCAAACGTAAAATGACATACCTTTAAACGTTCGGATGAGAGAATTCACAAATAATAGCTTCACCACTTGGAAAATATTAGAATTTCTAATGAGTTTGAGTGTTTTTTCACTTTGAGTGCTCGGATGAGAGGATGAGAGAATTCACTCATATATAAACAAAGATTCCTTCATTTCATGTGAATTTCAATGAAATTAGAGTGTTTGACATGAATACTTTACTGACAAGGCTATTTCACATCATATTTGTCGTTTATCATCAATTTAAAAAAAAAAATTATGTCCCTTAATTGAAGGCTAATTAATCGATGGAATATAAATACAAAAAATTAACACAATCCATATTAGCACTCAAAACACACATCAGAACCAAAAAAACATCTATCCGACCGGAACATATATGCGTCCGACCGATGAAACCTTATGTCCGGTCGGACACTTTGTTTTTCCGGTCGGATAGTTTGTTTTTTTTTTCCAATGTGTGTTTTGAGTGCTAATATCGATTGCGTTAATTTTTAGTGTTTATATTCCATTGATTAATTAGCCTACGATTTACTTGTAAAACCTTCGATTTTAATTCAAAAATAAATAAATATTATTTTTTCTGTCAGTCTTTCACATGTTCCAACACTTATTTGACCGATTTGCTTCTTTAAATTGATGAATTGATGTTTTTCTTACACTTTAACAACTTTTGTCATAGATGTGTAAGAACTTTTGCGGAAAACAATGCACATCCATCACATTCAAAGGGCATTTTCGATTCTTCACTTATTTAGGGCATGTAGTGCTTGGTATAGTAAGAGAGGGCATTTTTCAAATTATTCATAAGAGAAAGGGCACTTTAAATTTCGCCTCAAATTAAAAACATACTATGAATTTTTAATTTTTGAAATACCAATAAATTAATTTTAACTGATAATGTGTATAAATATATAAATCATCAAATATCAAAAACAATTATAAATGATAATAAGTATTATTATGTATCATATAATATTCTAAGATGTACAAAATTATTTATTTGCATATAATTTAATGGTGTATATTTTTTGAATGCATATTTATATCATATTTTTGTGATTATTTTGTTTAAATACAATTTTTAAAATAAAGTTCCTCTGCAACATTTAGAGATTTGATTTAAAGAAAAAACATGATTTGTTTTCATAAATAAAATTGGTCAATTTATTAAGTTTAATTTATTAGTATTGAAAAATAATGTTGCGTTATTTTAGTTGGATTTTGATTTTAATTAAAAAAATGTATCTGAAAATTACTTATATCAGTAAGTTGTAAGCGTATACATGTCATGTAATTTGAATAAACATGACAACAATTATTTTTATATGCATTAAAAAATTATGCTATTTATCGATATTTTTTATCAATGAGTAAGTGAAAAAATAAAGGGTTGAACATGAGATATATGTAGTCATTTTCAAAAATAAAAGGGTTGAGTACCAAATTCCCTCTGTCGATGGCGTCCCTATCGCCTATAGGACCCTATAGTCAGGGTTATAGCTATTTACTACCTCAATGTGGCAAAATCGCACCAAATAATCCCCCGCGTTTTAACGGCGGTTAACACTGTTAGAAAGGGTTAAAGTACTATATTCCCCCTATAGAGTCTTGTACGCGATAGGGACGCCATCGATAGGGAGAAATTTGGTACTTAACCCAAAATAAAATGTATATGATTTAATATTTAAAATTTTATTTTTAAATATATATATATATATATATACACACACAAAATTAATTATTTTACAAATTTATATTAATATAAATTTCACTTTAAAAAATTATTTTTAAGATAAAGAGTTCTAAAATGAATAAATATAAGTTTTATCTTTTTAGTTCGAGCCCCACGGCCCACGGTGGGCGATAAAAAAAAAGTTTTATCTTTTTAGTTGCATTAAATTGTTATAATAATAAAAATATAAATAGAAAAAAATTTAAAAAATGATATCTAATACAAATATAAAAAATAAAATAAAATAAAATATACATTGAGTAGATAAAAGGGATGAAAGATGAGAATCATAACATTAAATTTGGAGAAAGGAGAGAGGATAGAGGAAAGATGAGAGAGAAAAAATAATAATTTTATGACTTTAAATGATAATAACTTATTCGTTTCAAATTTTTATATCAAATTAAAGATCTTGTTGTTATCTTTAATTTAACATCCATGTTGAATATCTTTTTATGAATCAAAGTTGATGATTTTAAGAAAAAAATCAAATCAAACAAAAAAAGATAAATGAAAAGAGATAAATTTTGGTGGAAAAATGACAGTAGCCCAAGGAGACAAAAGGTAAAAGAAGGCAAAAACATACTTTAAACAACCAAAGGACAACCAAAAAATGGCTCCACCCTCAAACAACATCAAAGAATAAACAAACCAAAATAAACTAACCTATAATCATGGAAACAGAATCTAAAGTTAAGATAATCAAGCTGATCCATCCTAACCAGAGCAAGAAAAGACCTAGGAGCAGAGAGACGGTGGAAAGTAGATAACTCGGTCTTTATTGTTTTTAATTTATTTATAAAAGTAGAGCTCATCAGGCACATTGATCTTCATTTCTATTTAGCTGGAATCGCTCAAGTGCTTTTATGTACGATTGATGAGCATTGTATTTGATGTGGATGTTGATCCCTTAAATACTCTGTGGGACACAACAAAGGCATATTTATTTGTTCCCTTGACTAGAACTAGATTTGAAGATGTAGTGAATGAGATCAAACTAGGATCTAATTCAGAATGTTACAAAGCCTGGAACAATCCCTTCAGAAAGCTAGATCAGATGTTTACCTTGCACCAATGGACGAACTCTAAGTGGGGATCAGAGGGAAAATGGTTTTGGAAAATTAAGAAATGGCATGACCTTCGAGCAGAAATGTCATGGCACCAAATTCTTTTAGCAACAACTCCTCTAATCTCGTAGGTAGAGGATGACACTTCTGCTCGAAGGTCATGCCATTTCTAATAGTATAAAATTATTTGAAAATATTAAAAAAAAATATCGCGCCATTTCTGCACGATAATACCAATGAAAAGAGTAAAAAAAAAATATATTTTTTGAATATTATATTTAGAAGATAAAATTCTGTAAGTTACTTATATTATTCTATAAAATAGCTCTAATAAAGATAGTAGCGTTAAAATGAAAATGAAACCATCTTATAGTTAGAGGCCTGTCAAATGAATGACCACGATCTTGACAAAACCTTTTTATCCTATGATTATTATTATCTATTTAAATTTTCACCAAAATATCTAGATATTTTTCTTTCAAATTTTCTATTAGTCTTGAAAGGTTTTTGCAACTTTTAATTACTATTTTTTACTGATTTGCATTTAACAACATGTTTTTTTGAGGCGTTAATTGACTGTAAATCCACAAACTATTAGTGAATTTTGCTATTTTTTCAACTATATAAAGTTGTAATATAAATACATAAACTTTAGCCTATTCCGAAATTTGCCCTGAATTTTAATTTCGTCCAAATAAAAAATACATGATAAAATTAAAGATGATATATTAAAATAAGGTGTCACAGCCCACTATCCCAATGACGGTTTAACCGGGGTTATGACTTGGGTGAACAATAAGAAATGGAAATTTAAAAGGGATTTACTAAATAACCAACATTAATAACAACAAACTAGTGGTATATATATATATATAACCACTTGGGTAATTAACAAATGAGCCAGCCATAACGACTAAACCCCAAATGAAAGTTAAACAAAATGAAGGAGTAATAAGTTCCACAATACGATAACAAATTCAGAGTGTTTGCAGCGGAAAAACGTGTGAGTTATGCATATGGAGATGCATACTCAAGGTTTCATTACATAAACATCAAAAGGGAAATCCGCTCAACACCGATCCATTCCATCGCCTGCTCAACCTGCACATTTAGAAATACATGCAGGGCTGAGTATAAAAATACTCAGTGACATAAGCCGAAATACAACATGCATACATATATAAATTGAACTGCCATAACAGTAACACACAGGGGTTTTCATAAATGACTTGCGCTTACTAAAACATTTCGTTCATTTTCATAAAGATGGATGCATCCCATTTTCAGTCTATATGATCCATATTTGTCCTTTCTATCACGCGTCGGGAAGGAGGCCTCCTTACCACGGACGCCAAGACCGGTCGCAAGCGACTCGCGGTCTCCATAAGTGTACACGTTAACCCTAGCTAGCGACCTTTGTCTAGCATAGGATCCCAATTGGATTTCCTTTAAAGTTGGCGAACCAACACAGATAGGATACATATAAAAACATAAACATTTTGGCAGTCAATCATTTCATAAACATTTCATTTTCATAACATTTTCATTTTCATAAAGGGCATTGAACATATAAGCATTTTATAAGAACTGAATAAATAGTCAAAACATATCATGCATATATATTCGCATATGAGGCCTACGTCACGCAGGGGATCTCTATATACGTAATAATAAAATAATGCCCACCTCAATTGTTCTTAAAGCTGGCGTGGAGTCGTTTCTTCTTCTGCTTCACTTTCTGTCGCCCGGACCTTCATTGATGAAGAGTCGAAAAGTTCGTGAAGAAATTGTCATAAGACAAAGTCTAATTCTACGTGCCTAAGGTATCTTTTAATGTTTTAGGGTTCTAGCATCCATATTAATCTCGTTTCATTCAATCAATAAAATGTAACCAATTATCATGTAACTATCATATAGGTTCGAACCCATTTGTTCGAACATCAACATGTACATAATCCATAACCTCCCTCTACACCCGTCATTTAGTCAAGTACTCCATTAATTAAGAACAAGCTATATATTATCACCCTGAAAATTTAATCATTATAAATCATGCTTTCTCATACTTCGCACATTTTCATCACTTAAATAAATAAATCATTTATAAACACATGCTTAGCAATTTAATATCTCAATTAAATCCCAAGCTCATTTGATAAAGTAAATCATATACTTAATCATTCTATAACACAATTCCACATTTTTTTATCATGTAAATAAATAAGAAATTCCATTATTCATTTATAAATAATAAAACATTTTAAAATCCATTGAGATGAAATAAAACATTTTAACCATTTAAAAAAATCCATACTCGTAAGCTTTGAAAATAATTTTATCATGTAATAAATGGGGCTTAATCCCAAAATATTTGCTTTAAAGTCCATTAATAATTTAAATAATAGAATGGACTTCATTTAGAATAAATAATCCAACTCCCAATATTAAAATTTAAATCAAGAGATTTAAATTCACTAAATAATTTAGTGAAAAATCAAACATTTTTTTTATAGAATTAAGGCCAAAATTCGTAGGCCTATATTTAAATAACAGCTCAAAACTTAATTAAAATTGGGCCTAAACCTATTAAATAAAAACCCATCAGATTTAAAGGCAAAATGGGCCCAACAGAAATAAAATAAAATCGGCCCACTCTTTTTTTTTTTAAATTTTCGGCCCATCCTCATTATAGGGCTTAAGCCCAAATTTAAAAAAAAAAATCTAATACTAACATATATACACAAACACACACACTCAGCACACACAACACTCATCTCTCTCGCCTCTCTCACGCCTCTCCCTCTCACTTCAAGAAACGCACACACACACACACAGCTCATCTCTCTCCCTCTCCTCGTTTCTGCCGCCGCCGCCTGAGATCGGCGAAGGTCCGGCATATCGCCGTCGTCCTGCTCCTGTCCCGGTGAATCGACGGCAGCCGCGCCTCATCACGGCCCATCCCCTCTCGGTATCTCTCTCTCTCTTCCTGCTCGCGGTGGGCAGTCACCCCGGCGACCACAGTGCCGCCGCGACGACCTCAACAGCACCGCTGCCTGCTCTTCTTTCTCCCCCTCGGCCGGTCGAGCAACGGCATCCCGAAGGGCCGCCGCTCGTGCCGCTGCTTCCGCCGCGTCGCCGCCGTCTCTGCCGGAGAAGATAAGTCCTTTCCCCTTTCCTACTTATTCCCCTTTTCTCTCTTTTCTAAATCTAAAACTCAATTAATCTTTCTCCTCTCCTCCCAATGTCTGACAGAAAAAGGAAAAGGCGGCGGCTTGCCGCCGAGCCGTCGCCGTCGCCGGCCCTGAGCAGCCGTCGGCTGCTCTCACTCCTCCCTCCGTCCCCGGTCACACACAATAAAGACACAAGAAGGCCCAATTTCAGTCCAGATTCACATATAGAAAGTTAGGGTTTTTGTTTAGAAATTATGTTCTTTCATCATTTCTTTTTATCAGATCTTGAAATCCTTGTAATTGTAATAGTTAGGTGAAAATAATGATTATGAGTGTGTGTTTGTTTGTTGGTGGTCCTCTGATGCTTGATAAGATGATGTAATTGAAGCAATAATAATCTAAAAGAAGTTGTTTATGCTGGAAATAACCTTGAAGAGGCAGATGAGGATTTGTGGCTTCTGCATAAATGATGCTAGGTGTTAGAATGTAATCCTCGAAAAATTAAATGGAGGAAATAAACAAAATTTACACACCTTGATTCTTGATTTGGAACTTGAAACAAACTTGATAATTTCTTTGAAGGACCCGTGAGGAGTAGGAGGAAAGAAAATGGTAATTTAGAAGATTAGAGAGAGAGGATTTCTTAATGAGGAATCTGCAAGATGTAGTGCTGAATATGGAATGTAGTGGTGGAGAAATAAAAAAAATGAAGTGTGTGGAGAGTTAGGTGTATTGGTGGGGAAAAAGGGTGTAGTAGTGAGGAGGTAGTGGAATAATGATTATTTAGTGGAATGAGTGTATAAGATGGCCGGCAATGATGAGTGTAAAGAGTGTTTAGTGGAATTAGTGGAATTAGTGGAATAATTTGTATATGATGAGTGTTTCCAACACCATCAATTTATTTAAGAGATAGATGTATGTGGAAATGAAAAGTATATGATAACGTATTTGTAATACTAATTCCGGGTTTCCATATAACGAAGCTTCGTTATAACTCTCTACAAATTACATATTTTATAACTCGTTTTATAAGTCGAAAATTAATCACGACTTCAATTAAATAATAGAAATACTATTTCTGTCGTATATAAATTAAATAACATGACATTGCTAAGTCAGTTATAATCCGAAATAATAATTATTGACTACTCAATAATCCTTTAAATCTCAAACGGATTCAAATAATAATAAGAATTTAGCACATCAAAATACATATATAACAATTAAATAAATTAAACCAGTTTTATTATTAATGGATGCCGAACCCTAATTATTAATAATTCAGTCTTTAATTAGTGATTAAAAGCCGGGATATGACATACTATCCCCCTTAAAAGAAATTTCGTCCCGAAATTTGTACCTCAGGAAATAATTCTGGGTATTTCTCCTTCATGCTAGACTCGAGTTCCCATGTTGCCTCTTCTTGATCATGGTGCTTCCAAAGGACTTTTACTAAGGGTATCGATTTATTCCTTAGTACTTTAATCTTCCGATCTAGAATAGATTCGGGTCTCTCTTCATAGCTCATATCTGGGCTAAGGATAACGTCGTCTCTTTGGATCACGTGTTTTGGATCATAAACATATTTTCTCAACTGCGACACATGAAACACATTATGCACATTCCCAAGGCTTGGCGGCAACGCCAGCCTGTAAGCTACCGGGCCCACCCTTTCTAGGATCTCATAGGGTCCTATAAAACGGGGTTTAAGCTTACCCTTTACGCCAAATCTTGTAATCCCTTTAGAGGGAGAAATCTTCAAAAAGACTTTATCCCCACACTCAAACTGCAAGTCGGTTCGACGTTTGTCGGCATAAGACTTCTGTCTATCTTGGGCCTCTTTAATACGCTGTCGAATCTGACGGACGATCTCAATCATCTCGCCTACTGTATCTGGCCCCAAGATTCTTCTTTCGCCGACTTCATCCCAGTAAAGCGGCGATCTACATTTTTTCCCGTATAACGCCTCATAAGGTGCCATGGCGATAGTTGCTTGATAGCTGTTGTTGTAAGCAAATTCGATTAGTGGCAACACACGCTCCCAATCTTCTCCTCTATCTAGCACGACAGTCCTTAACATATCTTCTAGCGTTTGAATTGTCCTTTCGGACTGACCGTCGGTCTGCGGGTGGAAAGCTGTGCTGAAATTCAACCTTGTCCCCAATTCCTTCTGCAAGCTTATCCAGAATCTGGAGGTAAACTTAGAATCTCTGTCGGACGTGATTGTTTTCGGCACCCCATGTAAACGCACGATCTCCTTAATGTAGAGTTGGGCTAACTTATCTGATCTATACGTGATAGGGATAGGCAGAAAGTGTGCACTCTTCGTGAGTCTGTCAACAATGACCCATATTACCGTGTTACCTCGTCTTGTTTTTGGCAATCCTGTAACAAAGTCCATTGCAATATCGTCCCACTTCCATTCTGGAATCTCTAAAGGTTGTAGCTCGCCGTAAGGTCGTTGGTGTAAAGCCTTTACTTGCTGGCAAACTAGACACTTTTCGACGAATAAAGCCACGTCTCGTTTCATTCCTTCCCACCAGAAATTTTCTTTTAGATCTTGATACATCTTAGTGCTTCCCGGGTGGGCGACATAAGGAGTGTCATGGGCTTCGCTCATGATCTTGTTCTTGAGTTCCTCGTCATGAGGGATGCATATTCTCCTCTCAAAGAAAATAGCATTATCGGCTTCTTCGTGGTAGTTCTTAAGATTTCCTTCTCTTATCTTAGCTCGTAATTTCTCCAATTTATCATCCTTCCTTTGAGCTTCTACCACCAATTTCCTCAAATTCGGTATAATCGCGACCACCCCCGCTATTGTAGCAGGTGGGTTTATCACCTCTAATTTCATCCTATCAAAATCTCGTATGAGCTCTTCTTCCTTTGTAAGGATGTATCCCAGTTTCAATGGGACCTTGCGGCTCAATGCGTCGGCTACTACATTGGCCTTCCCCGGGTGATAATTTATACCACAGTCATAATCTTTTACTAATTCGAGCCACCTTCGCTGTCTCATGTTGAGATCTTTTTGCTCGAAGAAGTACTTCAGACTTTTGTGATCGGTGTAAATCTCACACCTGACACCATATAGATGATGTCTCCAAATTTTTAGTGCGTGCACTACCGCCGCTAGTTCAAGATCATGGGTCGGATAATTCAATTCGTGTGGCCTAAGTTGCCGCGATGCATATGCAATCACTTTGCCTTCCTGCATCAAAACGCATCCTAGTCCGTTCTTTGATGCATCCGTGTAGACCACATACTCCTTGTCTGGTTCCGGAATTGTTAGCACTGGCGCTGTAGTTAGCTTTTCCTTGAGCAGCTGAAAACTTTCTTCACACTCGTTAGTCCATGTGTATTTAATTCCCTTTCGGAGCAATTGCGTCATCGGCCTTGCTATCTTGGAAAATCCCTCAATGAATCTTCGATAGTAGCCAGCCAATCCCAAGAAACTTCTGATCTCGTTTGGGGTAGTTGGCGACTTCCATCCTTGTACTGCTTCCACTTTGGCGGGGTCCACCTTAATACCTTCTGAAGATACAATATGTCCCAGAAATGTAACTTCTTTGAGCCAAAACTCACATTTGTTGAATTTGGCATAAAGGCGTTCATCCCTAATAGTTTGCAAAACAGTTCTCAGATGTTCCCTGTGTTCTTCTTCATTCTTGGAGTAAATGAGGATATCATCAATAAACACCAAGACGAATTTATCCAAATAAGGATGAAATACTCTGTTCATGAGGTCCATGAACACAGCTGGTGCATTTGTTAGTCCGAACGGTACAACTACGAACTCGTAGTGACCATATCTTGTTTGGAAAGCCGTTTTGGGTATATCTTCATGTCTAACCTTTAACTGATGATACCCAGACTTCAAATCGATTTTGGAGAAAACACTCGCGCCCTTGAGTTGGTCGAATAAATCATCAATTCTGGGCAATGGATACTTGTTCTTAAGCGTTAGCTTGTTCAGCTCTCGATAATCGATGCACAATCTCAAGGTTCCATCTTTCTTCTTGACAAACAGCACCGGCGCTCCCCATGGGGACACACTAGGCCTGATGAAGCCTAGGTCCAGCAACTCTTGTAACTGGATTTTCAACTCTTCCAATTCCTTCGGGCCCATTCTGTACGGTGCTTTTGATACCGGCGCCGCTCCTGGCTCTAGATCGATGGTGAATTCTACTTGTCTGTCAGGTGGTAATCCTGGCAAATTTTCTGGGAAAACATCTTGAAAATCCCGCACAATCTATACATCTTCCATTGTCTTTTTGGTCTCAACTCCCCCATTCAGGTATACGAGGAAGGCTTGGCAGTCTTTCTTGTTCATCATCTTCCTCGCTTGTAAGGCTGAAATAATCGGCACTCTGTTCCTTCTGCATATTCCATAGAAACTTAAAGTATCCCTTCCTGGAAAGTTGAAACCGATTTTCCTGCTCTTGGCACAATATCGTGGCATAGTTCTCCGCTAGCCAGTCCATTCCCAGGATTATATCAACGTCCTCCATCGATATAACATGCAAGTTGTTTGCTATAACCTTAAACGATCCTATGGTCAGTTCTAGGTTCGAGCAAGCATGTGTTACTACTGCTATTCCTCCTATTGGTGAAGAAATTCTCAAGTCCTGATTAGTCTTTTCAGGTTGGAGCTTTAAAGTTTTTACACATACACTTGCAATAAAAGAATGCGAGGCACCCGTGTCGAACAGAAGTATAACAGGTGTGTCTGCCCATACCTGCCAAATTCCCTTGGTTGTTTCCTTGCTTATTCTTGTGCAATGCATAGGCTCTTGCCTGTGGAATTTTGCGGTGGACGTATCGCAGGTCGATGTTGTTGCTGTGGTGGTGGGTAGAGTAACTGTTGGCCTTGAATAGCCCTGAGTGGTTGTACTTGGCCCGGCTGATTCGGCCCTCTCATTCCTCCTTGTGGTTTTCCTTGGCAGTCTCTGGCAAAATGGCCCTTCTGGCCACACTTAAAGCAGGTATTGCTGCCAGCCAAGCATATGCCGTGATGTGACTTGGAGCATTTGGGAAACAAAGGTGCCCTGAGCTGGCCCTGATTGTTTCCAGCTGATCCTGGATTGACTGGTCGTCCTTGCCATTGCCCTTGTGGCATCATGTTTCCTTGCCATGGCCTCTTGTTATCTTGGTTGTTGTAGTAACCCCTGTTATTGTTGTTGTTGCCATCCCATTTTCTCTTCCCACGATCGTTGTTTCCCGAAGCTTGAGTCTGGGTTGGGCGGTCTTCAGGCATGGCTGCTTCAACATCCAGGGCTCTGCTAAGTGCCTCAGAGTGGGTGAGATTACCATGACCAGCAAGCGCCATCTTGATCTCATGCCTAAGGCCTGAACGAAACTTCTCGGCCATCTTTTCATCAGTGTCGATCAGATGAGGGGCATAGCGAGACATGTCGCAGAAAGCGCGATCGTATTCCGTCACAGGACATCTTGTTTTGCTTTCAGATTGAAAAACTCCGTCTCTTTCTTCTTCTGTAGCTCTTGGGAATGTATTTATCGTAGATCTCCGTCTTGAAGTCTTCCCAAGTCAGGTTTTCCAATTGTTCGAGGGTCATTGCCCTCTTCTTGGTTTCCCACCAAAAATCTGCCGACCCAGTTAGTTGGAATGCAACACAAGAGAGTCTCTCTTGGATCAGTAACAGTAAGAAAGTCGAAAATCCTTTCCATCGCTCTAATCCAGATTTCGGCATCAGTCGGGTTGCCGGTCCCGTTGAATGTTGGCGGGCTCTGTTTAAGAAAAAGTTCCTTCAACCCTTCGTGGGGGTTCGTTTGCGGCTCCCACATTGTTTCTTGGGGCTCTTCTGGGAGGCATTCTGTGATTCAAAGATAAAAGATCCTCAGTATATTCCTTACCTCAAATCATAACATATTTCTCTTGGTTTAATCATGAAAGCATCATAACAAAACATCTAAATCCTTATTGATCACAAGAGGGTACTAGGACAACTCAACAATTGTAAGGTTCAATTCTTGAACGATATCAAAACAAAGTGGTGCTGAAAAATTTGTTGAGAAACTCAAACGAATAACCAGATGGTAGAAAGGAGTAACTACTAGGTCGAACAAAATGATCTAGAGTAAAAACTCATCTAGCTTTTCAACCGAAAGTTGAAACACATGGGTTTTCAACCCAAATACGTCTACTGATATTTGGATCATGTGGACTGGCTAGGTCCAACATCATCACCTTCCAGTCACACGGGAGACATCATCCCGAACTTAGAAAGCCGTGGACAACTATTCATAATAAAACTCAAGTTCGTACTGACAACCAAAAGCTTAACTTAAAGTTCTATGTCCTATTGAACCCAAACCCCCACAGTATAACATGTACACAAATATATACATATATATAGGACAAAGCATACTGTTCTTAAAATCTATCGTGTACTAAAAGTCGATTCGGTGTTCCATCGCGTGTGAACATTTGAACGTAGAGACTATGCTCAAACCCTTGATGCAGCGTTTGCCTTAAATTCGTCTTGTATCATCATCCCGTGCTTTTCCTTCAACGCGTACATGTCTTTTCATTCCTCTTTGTAGTTCAAAAGAACCATTGTTTCATTGTGGAAGCTGAAATGCTCTAAGTTCTTTTTCATTCTTCTACATCATCACCTTAAGAATCTAGATTGTAGAGATATCCTACTAATCCAGCAGTCTATGTTCTTTTAGAATCATGATCATGCAACTTATAGCAATCTATGTTTTCTGGGGAAAGCATGTGTCAATTCTCTATCATTCTTCTTATCATAACATCATAACTGCAATGATATGCCATGAAAGGCAAAACATTCAACATTTCAATGAAAGGCAAAACATTCAATAATTCATCATAGCATGCTCTTTACATAAACATTTTCATGAAACAGTTTAGAACAATAACATCTTTAAAACGTTGAAACTGCAGTTACCTTTTTCCTTGATTGAGCACGATGTAATGGAGTGTTGAGCGGTGTCGTATGAACCCACGTATGTCTAGTGAATCAAACTAGACTTGGCTTTTTAGAATAAGGTTTCTAGGGCCAGAGCAAACGAACTGCTCTGATACCACTCTGTCACAGCCCACTATCCCAATGACGGTTTAACCGGGGTTATGACTTGGGGTGAACAATAAGAAACTGGAAATTTAAAGGGAATCTACTAAATAACCAATCATTAATAACAACAAACTAGTGGTATATATATATATATAACCACTTGGGTAATTAACAAACGAGCCTGCCATAACGACTAGACCCCAAATGAAAGTTAATTAAAAATGAAGTAGTAATAAGTTCAAGTAGAAATGATAAATAAGTCAGAGTGTTTGCAGCGGAAAAACGTGTGAGTTATGCATATGGAGATGCATACTCAAGGTTTCATTACATAAACATCAAAAGGAGAAATCCGCTCAACACCGATCCATTCCATCGCCTGCTCAACCTGCACATTTAGAAATACATGCAGGGCTGAGTATAAAAATACTCAGTGACATAAGCCGAAATACAACATGCATACATATATAAATTGAACTGCCATAACAGTAACACACAGGGGTTTTCATAAATGACCTGCGCTTACTAAAACATTTCGTTCATTTTCATAAAGATGGATGCATCCCATTTTCAGTCTATATGATCCATATCTGTCATTTCTATCACGCGCCGGGAAGGAGGCCTCCTTACCACGGACGCCAAGACCGGTCGCAAGCGACTCACGATCTCCATGAGTGTACACGTTAACCCTAGCTAGCGACCTTTGTCTAGCATAGGTTCCCAATTGGATTTCCTTTAAAGTTGGCGAACCAACACAGATAGGATACATATAAAAACATAAACATTTTGGCAGTCAATCATTTCATAAACATTTCATTTTCATAACATTTTCATTTTCATAAAGGGCATTAAACATATAAGCATTTCATAAGAACTGAATAAATAGTCAAAACATATCATGCATATATATTCGCATATGAGGCCTACGTCACGCAGGGGATCTCTATATACGTAATAATAAAATAATGCCCACCTCAATTGTTCTTAAAGCTGGCGTGGAGTCGTTTCTTCTTCTGCTTCACTTTCTGTCGCCCGGACCTTCATTGATGAAGAGTCGATAAGTTCGTGAAGAAATTGTCATAAGAAAAAGTCTAATTCTACGTGCCTAAGGTATCTTTTAATGTTTTAGGGTTCTAGCATCCATATTAATCTCGTTTCATTCAATCAATAAAATGTAACCAATTATCATGTAACTATCATATAGGTTCGAACCCATTTGTTCGAACATCTACATGTACATTGTAACACCCCAATTTTCATAAACTTTTCAAACTAAAAACTTGAAGGACTAATAGTTAAAAATAAAATTTCTTGACTTTCATAATTTAAACTAATTTAAAAAATCAATTTGCCAATACTAAAGTAGTAACATAAAATAAGAACGATAAACTAAAACTTAACAAGTTCAACTTAAATTCTATGGGATAACTAAATCTCTAGTCATTCTCGACTTCCATGGCCACCTCGACTCCAAAACTGCAAAACTGTAAAGATAAGGGATGAGCATATTGAAAATATACTCAGTGAAGAATCATGCACATATTCACATACACTTAAACATGCAAATAATTCACATTGTCATCATACACATATACTGAATTCTGAGTGTTTCTAAATTTTCTGATCATGTACTTGAACATGATATTCTGCGTTCTGATCATGTACTTGAACATGATATTCTGCGTTTCTGATCATGTACTTGAACATGATATTCTACGTTTCTGATCATGTACTTGAACATGATATTCTGCGTTTCTGATCATGTACTTGAACATGATATTCTGCGTTTCTGATCATGTACTTGAACATGATATTCTGAACATGTATTTCTACATGGCTGAGCAAGTATAATCAAACATGAACTAAAAGCACATTCAAACATACATGAATATAACAACAAGCATATAATCCCTCACCTAATTCTTGAAATTGATAACTCCCTTTGATGATTTCTACCAACGCATCCCTATATGAACTCTTGAAATTTCTAAAGTTTTCGTCAAACTCGCAGCTGAACAGACCAGTCAGCTTCAAGCCTTCGTTTGAAGCCTCAAACGTCCTCAGATTGTATTTCGCCCAGAAATACGACTTCTTCGTCTTCGAGAGAGCTTTCCGTGGCCGCCTGTTTCGCCTGAATCGGAGTTCTGTGGAGGAAGTTATGGTCGTTCTCCCGAAACTGCCAGAACTTGATTTCCTGCGAAAATCTGACTCCAGCTCCTCACGTTTCCTGCGCCCCACAGCTCTCCAAAACCCGACTAAAATTTACTGTTGGCTTCGAGTTTCTATGTCTTCTTTAGGGTTTGTAAATTAATTTCATATTTATACTAGTCTTTAAAGAGTTCTAGTTCTAATAGGAAACAAAAAAAAAATACTAATAATAATAATAATAATAGTCTAGCTAAAATTAATGGTGCATATCTATGTGTATCATGTAATTATTTAAAAAAAAAAGTTATACAAGAAAATACTATTAATTAAACTTATAAAATAGATCTAAATTATCGGGATGTTACAACCTACCCCACTTAAAATAATTTCGTCCTCGAAATTTCTTGTCATGCTTCTTGAATTTCATAACCATATATGTTCTATCGTGAGTGAACTTACTAACACACTAACTTCTGTTCTATGGCAACAAAACTTGTTATACCTCTTTAAGCATAAACTTACTTGTACATAAAAGCATCATAAAAGAAAATATCATGTATTACATGTAATCTAGCTAAAACATATAACGGTCATATACTTGAACAATTAAAACACATACCTTGGAGTCGATGCAGCACATGAGTTTCGAATGACTAGGCTTATTTAACCTTTTAAGCTTACTTAAACCTTTTTAAAAGCAAAACATTTTTTTTAAAGCACGAGTCTACAGGAACGTAGACCCGCTCTGATACCACTATGTAACACCCCAATTTTCATAAACTTTTCAAACTAAAAACTTGAAGGACTAATAGTTAAAAATAAAATTTCTTGACTTTCATAATTTAAACTAATTTAAAAAATCAATTTGCCAATACTAAAGTAGTAACATAAAATAAGAACGATAAACTAAAACTTAACAAGTTCAACTTAAATTCTATGGGATAACTAAATCTCTAGTCATTCTCGACTTCCATGGCCACCTCGACTCCAAAACTGCAAAACTGAAAAGATAAGGGATGAGCATATTGAAAATATACTCAGTGAAGAATCATGCACATATTCACATACACTTAAACATGCAAATAATTCACATTGTCATCATACACATATACTGAATTCTGAGTGTTTCTAAATTTTCTGATCATGTACTTGAACATGATATTCTGCGTTCTGATCATGTACTTGAACATGATATTCTGCGTTTCTGATCATGTACTTGAACATGATATTCTACGTTTCTGATCATGTACTTGAACATGATATTCTGCGTTTCTGATCATGTACTTGAACATGATATTCTGCGTTTCTGATCATGTACTTGAACATGATATTCTGAATCGGAGTTCTGTGGAGGAAGTTATGGCCGTTCTCCCGAAACTGCCAGAACTTGATTTCCTGCGAAAATCTGACTCCAACTCCTCACGTTTCCTGCGCCCCACAGCTCTCCAAAACCCGACTAAAATTTACTGTTGGCTTCGAGTTTCTATGTCTTCTTTAGGGTTTGTAAATTAATTTCATATTTATACTAGTCTTTAAAGAGTTCTAGTTCTAATAGGAAACAAAAAAAAAATACTAATAATAATAATAATAATAATAGTCTAGCTAAAATTAATGGTGCATATCTATATGTATCATGTAATTATTTAAAAAAAAAGTTATACAAGAAAATACTATTATCACCCTGAAAATTTAATCATTATAAATCATGCTTTCTCATACTTCGCACATTTTCATCACTTAAATAAATAAATCATTTATAAACACATGCTTAGCAATTTAATATCTCAATTAAATCCCAAGCTCATTTGATAAAGTAAATCATATACTTAATCATTCTATAACACAATTCCACATTTTTTTATCATGAAAATAAATAAGAAATTCCATTATTCATTTATAAATAATAAAACATTTTAACCATTTAAAAAAAATCCATACTCGTAAGCTTTGAAAATAATTTTATCATATAATAAATGGGGCTTAATCCCAAAATATTTGCTTTAAAGTCCATTAATAATTTAAATAATAGAATGGACTTCATTTAGAATAAATAATCCAAACTCCCAATATTAAAATTTAAATCAAGAGATTTAAATTCACTAAATAATTTAGTGAAAAATCAAACATTTTTTTTTTATAAATAAGGCCAAAATAATAATAAAAGTTCAAAGAAATAATGTAATAGGCTTGCCTAATTTAATGAGCCCAAGTAAAAATATATAAACTGAACCCATCAGTTAATTAAAAATCGGCCCATTAAAAAAAATTAGCCCAACAGATTTAAAAAAAATCGGCCCACTCTCTCTTTTTTTTTAAAAAAATTTTCGACCCACATACAAGTCCAAAACCTTGAGCCCAAGCTAAACACTAACCCTAATTATACACACATATATCACACACACAAACACATAACACACGCACACACACAGCACATCTCGCCCCTCTCTCTCACTCAGTCTGTTCTCTCTCTCTCTCTCCGGTTGATGGCGGTGCCGCCGCCGGCGAACGCCGCCCCGTCAGCCCCCTCTCTCTTCCCCCTATTCTCCTCTTCTTTCCTTCTCTCTGGCCCTCTCACCCCCTGCGTTTCTCTCTCACTTCCAACCTCCTTTCTCTACCTCTCTCACTTTGTCTCGCGTTGAAGAGCACGGCCGCCTCCTTCGTCTCCGTCGTCGCCGGATTCGCCGTGGAGAAGCCGAGCATCGTATCTCACAGGTAAGCCCTAAATCTCTTTCTTTTCTCCTCTTTTCTTTTCCTAAAACTAGATCTAAGTTCCCCCATTTTCTCCTCTTTTCCGGCCGAGCAGGACCAGCCCGGTGCTCCCGCCTCCGTGTCGCCGCCGCATCGTCGTCACCGGAGAAGATAAGTCCTCCCTCCCTTCTTCTCTTTCTCTTTTTTCCCTATCTCTTTCTCTCTATTTTTTTTTTTAAAACTGAAACTCTAACTCTCTCATCTCCTCTCTTGTTTTCTGGCAGAATAGGTACTGAGCGCCGCCTGCCGCCGTGCCGTCACCGGCCGTGAGCAGCCGCCAGCAGCTCTCACCCCCCCCCCTTGACTCGGACACACACAAGACAGAGACTCAAGAAATCCTAAAATTTCAGTTTACACTTAGGAGCACTTAGGGTTTTCAAAATCTGTTCTTTTTCGTTTTCTTCTTCTACAACAATTGATCTGTACTTGTAATAGATAGAAAACATATAGTAAATACATGTGTGCGTGTGTATTATTCAGTTTTTTTCTTATCAAAATCAATTCTTTGGAACCTTGTAACTGTAATAGTTAGGAAAATAATGATTATGAGTGTGTGATTGTTGGTGGTCCTCTGATGCTTGATAAGATGATGTAATTGAAGCAATAACAATCTAAAATAAGTTGTTTATGCTGGAAATAACCTTGAAGAGGCTGATAAGGATTTGTGGTTTCTGCATAAATGATGCTAGGTGTTAGAATGTAATCCTCGAAAAATTTAATGGAGGAAATAAACAAAATTTACACACCTTGATTCTTGATTTGGAACTTGAAACAAACTTGATAATTTTTTTTTTATTGAAGGACCCGTGGGAGTAGGAGGAAAGAAAATGGTAATTTAGAAAATTAGAGAGAGAGGATTTCTTAATGAGGAATCTGCAAGATGTAGTGCTGAATATGGAATGTAGTGGTGGAGAAATAAAAAAAATGAAGTGTGTGGAGAGTTAGGTGTATTGGTGGGGAAAAAGGGTGTAGTAGTGGGGAGGTAGTGGAATAATGATTATTTAGTGGAATGAGTATAGAAGATGGCCGGCAATGATGAGTGTAAAGAGTGTTTAGTGGAATTAGTGGAATTAGTGGAATAATTTGCATATGATGAGTGTTTCCAACACCATCAATTTATTTAAGAGATAGATGTATGAAGAAATGAAAAGTTTATCATAACCTATTTGTAATACTAATTCCGGGTTTCCATATAACGAAGCTTCGTTATAACTCTCTACAAATTACATATTTTATAACTCGTTTTATAAGTTGAAAATTAATCACGACTTCAATTAAATAATAGAAATACTATTTCTATCGTATATAAATTAATAACTTGACTTTGCTAAGTCAATTATTAAATTAGAAAATAAATTATTGACTGCTTCAATAATTCTTTAAATCTCAAACGGATTCAAATAATAATAAGAATTTAGCACATCAAAATACATATATAACAATTAAATAAATTAAACCAGTTTTATTATTAATGGATGCCGAACCCTAATTATTAATAATTCAGTCTTTAATCAGTGATTAAAAGCCGGGATATGACAGTATTACAATATCTTATATCAAATCATAAATACCTAATTTGAAACAATTTCTACCAAATTTTATGGGTAGTTGTAATTTTCTATCAAACATTTTTTATAGAACCGCGCGGGTTTATTAGGTTCAATTTTAAAAAATACATAACATATACAATTAGTAAATAAATTGTGATGCCCCACACTTTTATATATATATTAGATTAAATATGTGCGTTAGTTATAAAATTCTTTTGCTTATTTAATTATTTCTTGTAATTATTTGTTAAGTCAATATGATTTCAGCAAAAGCCTGTATAAGAGATACAGAGTTGCGATTTAATATTTATTCATAAATCAAACCAATAAATAATTTATTGGTTTAGCCACACGTTGAGATTTTATTTTGTAATAGCCCGCTCTTTTATTATATTTAAATCCAGTAATACGATAATTATTATTTCATCTTTCAGTAAATCAAGCCCAGTAAATAATTATGATTTAAATTCAGCTTATGACACTGGATTCTAATTGAAGCAGGGTTATTATTTTATTTCTAAGCCAGTTAGCTTCGCGTGAGTAAAACCGCGATGAGAATTATTGAGTAAGCCAATAATTATTCAGTTCAGATTCATAACTGACTTAGTTAAGTCATGTTAATTATTAATCACAATAGATTTATTTTTCAATTTTTTTTATTATTATTTCTTGAGTCGTGAATTTATTCCGGCTTGTGAAGAAATTAAATCTACGATATTAATTTAGATATTACTCCGTGAATTAAATCTACGGATTTAATTTAAGCTAAGCAAGGAAGCAGATATCGAGTAGTTTCATAAACACGCGATATTAACAAAACCCGGGAGTTGAATTTTATTTAAAAACGCAATACAATATTACAGATATAGAAATTCCAATACAAGAATTATTGCTTCTGTTTATACTTCACTTTATAAATTTTTTTTACCTATCTACCAACACTTAAAAAAAAAAAAAAAGTCTATGTGTGCTATTCCTTAAGCATGCTCAGCCAACACTGCACGCTTCTTCCAACTCCACGCCTATGCTATACCCTTTTTGACTCCAAACTCCAGCAGCCTATTTACACAATTTTTGACTAGCACAAGTGTGCATTTCACACCGAGCACCTTCGATTGGGTTTCAGATTTCAAGCATATAACCTCCTCATTTCATTCTCATTCCACACTTGTACTGCTCTTCATCCATCTCTGCCAAAGTATTCACAAGTTTCAGTTCATTCAATATTCAGCAATCCAACCAAGCACCATTCAAGGTATTTCATGCTATCTCAGTTCACTCTCTTCATATACATATATCATATCCCAGTAGAGCATAGCTTCATATATTAGAAATGCAGTAGATAATGAGCATGATTAATTAGTTACATGGCACTCTGTAACATCTTTAAACTTCACAAGCGAATAGAGAAAGGAACACCAGAACTTATAGAACAAACACAGCCTTTTACTTAGCACAACAACACCTATAATTCGTAGAATAAGAGGAGAACGAAACTTGAAGAACTTAGCTTTTAGACAACGAGGGACGCGGCCCTGTTCAGTCGGGCCGAGAGAAGACGAGTGGGCGGCGACTCGCGGGTGAAGCAGCAGGCGTACGCCGGTCTCCCAACGACAGCGGCGCCAACTTCGGAGAAAGGCAGCCCGACGAGCTGGCCTCAGTCGGCAGCAGCTGTTCTGCCGTCTCTCACCAACTCCAGAGCAGCAGCAACGGCAGCAATTCCAGGAGAGGCAGCGGCTGCCGAGGCTCCAGCTGGCGACGGTGGCGGCAACTCCAGACGGCGGCGGACTCCTCGGCGACGGCTGGATCGAGTGAGAAGAGAGAGAGAACACCGATTTGAGAGAGAGAGCTGAGGGAGATTCGGCGGTGGCCTCGTCATGAGTCGCCGGAGTAGCAGGAACAACGGCGCTCCTCGCCGTTGAAGAAGAAGAAAGGGGTGGTGGCAGCGGCTGCCGTTGCTCCGCCGGAGAAGATTCAAAAGAGAGCGAGAGGCGGTGGTTGCTGCTGCTAGCGGCGGTTCCGCCATGGCCAGAGATCGAGGGAGGAAGATAGCAGATCGTTCGATTGAGAGTGAGAGAGACGAGTTTGAGGAATGGAGGGGAGGCTCCCGCCGTGAGTTGATAGAGCGAGAGAGGGAGATGTTGAGCGGCTCTGTGTGAGAAATTTTGGAGAGGTAGCGGCGTGAATTATTGAGAGAGAAAGAGAGGGCAGCGTTTTTTTTTAGAAATGAGAGAGAGAGAAACCGAGTGTTGGGGATGAAGAGAGAAGTTTTGGGCTTTTATTTTTCTTGGGCCTGGTTCAGTTTATTTGTTGGGCCGGATATTAATTCATTGGGCCATCTTTTCTTTTATTCTATGTGGGCCGAATTTCTTTAATTTATTGGGCCTGTTTGAGTTTTGTTGGGCCAATTATTTTGGGCTCCTATAATTATTTAAAATGGGCTTCGAATTTATATTATTTGGGCTCCTACTAATTAGTTGATTAAATCCTATGAGATTTATTTAGTTAAGCCCAATAAGACTTATTATTTTAGGCTCTCATTATTAATCCTAATTATTTTTAATTAGTGATTAATTTTAATACTTACTAATTATTAGTTGGTAAGTGAGTTAGACTAATTCAAGATGAGTAGGTTATTAAGATTTATAATCCAACCCCATGAAACGAGCTTTAATCCTATAGTTGGATTATTATTAGAAATTTCTCGATTTATCATCTCAGAATAATTTAATAAAAAGGAATATGAGTCATGCATAATTACATACGCATCTTCATTTATTTGAGAATTTCCTCGAATTAAAATCTTGCTTTATTTTTCTCGTATTAAAGGTCAAGCACCAGAATTTAAGGCTTAGTCGTGAGTCTCTACTACCAGGTGGGCTTTCTACGTATAAACTAAAACCATATATTAGAATTGTTAAGACTTTATGCTTATGAATTTAAATGATATTGTCAATGCCTAAATGCTTTATGTTTTATTATTAATTGCCTATCTGATGTTAATCGAATTCGGATTCTGGATGGGACCGCAAATCCCTTCGGAATTAGTGTACACCCCTTGTGATCGTGAGTCATCTAGCGGGTTGGCCGATCATAGTGTCCGTAGAGGGAGGCCTCCCTATCGGCACGAGTTACTGATATGGTGATTAATGATATAAAATGCCTGCGTGGGTTAATGATGAAAGAAATGATATTATTCTGGTAAATACGAGTCTTTAAAGGAAAATCCTCGTATCTTACTACTGTTGAAAGGCTTGACAATAAAATATTATGCATGTATGTAAATTTCGGCAAGTGTCCACTAAGTACTCTTGTACTTAGCCCTGTATGTATTTATAAATGTGCAGGTTGAGCTGTGATCGGGGATGTAGTGTGCAAGCGGAGCTTTTGTCAATCTAGGATGAGTACTTCAGAGTAGAGTATATGTCTTCATACATATACTCAAATTGTTATTCCGCTACGAACACTGATTTTACTAAAGACATTATGTTATCTTGTCAAAACAATATGTATTAGTTAATAATGTACTCAAACTCGTTGAGTACCCCTTTTGGATAATATTATGTACGGTTCCTTTTGGCCTTCGTTAAATTCTAGTTAATTTCAATTGTTTCCCTTATACAAGTCGAGTCATCAAGAAGCTAAACATGCCCCTTTTCTAATCCCGCTCCTAATTTCCCTCCCTTAGTCGCGGTTTCCCCGAATTTGCTATCCTTAGCAAGTGCGGTCGTGACAGAATGGTATCAGAGCAATTCTTTTGCTCTGAGTACTAATCATTCCTTCTAAGATGAGTCTAGATTAAGTAAGTCAAATAGTCAATATACTTTTAAACTAGTTGACAAAAGCTTGGCACTACATCTCTTCACGTTCAACGGAGGTTATGGTAAGTACTTTCAAGTTTTAATTATGTTAATTACTTGAAATGCATGAAGCATGAATAAGTATGACTATTGTATGAATTACAAGAACTTAGAACTATTAAGTTATATATGCTCACTCACACGACGGAACATAGAAGAGAACTTAGGGAGATGCCTTAATTTTTCTTCATGTTACGATGACATCAACAATGACGGTTGAAATAGAGAAAGAGGAATCACACGAAGAGTCGCATGATGAAACCACAAGCATGAAGATTGAGCAGCGTAATGAACGCCAATAGTACGTTGATGGCGTGGGCATAGCTTAAATATTCGAGTGTTTTTCTATGATAAGATCTCGAATTGGCTTGGCCTTTTGAACTTATTTTGTTGAAACTTTTAGTGCTCGTTGCTAGATCTAAGAGTATATCGTCATCACATAACAAGCCCTAAGATCGGTAAACAATGACACTAGAACTATATGATAGTCGAATTGGTAATCTGTGATTAAGTATTAAGAACCTGTATGGCTTGTATAAATGCTAGATTTAGATGATGTGGTGTTTTTGCACGTTATGGATATCGAACCGAACTTGTTTTCTGATTTTAGATATTTAGAACCTTATCGCATTAAGTTACTTGTCGTGTGTTACTTTTGACGATAGAAAATCCTTTGTTAGATGGCGAGGACTATTTTCACCCGACAACGACCCCTGCCCCCATGAGCTAGTCCAGAGGAGGTCGAGCGGTCTTACCGCACCTATGCCCCATGTCACAACTTTTCTCCCACCATTATCACACTCCATAGAAGCCTTTGAAGCCCCAAGAGAAGTAGCAAAGCAAGGGAGAGTGTGGGAAAACTAGGGCGTAAAGTTAGAGTGAAGGTTGTGCTTCGAGGGTGAGTTTTTCTTTGCTTTTTCTCAACTGAAAATGCTTTATGGCCATGGATTTTTACACATATGTGTGCTATATTATGTGAGGATATGTTTTATGATTTTGGATGGTTATTTTGGTAGAGTTTATTGGGTGAAAAACCGTGCATGAGGTAAGGCAGCGAATCTGCCATAAGCACACTGCTCCGGCAGTGTATTGCAAGGCGATTCCAGCCATCCAAACGGTTCCCAAAAATTCTCAAATTAATTGTGTATCGTTTTTAATACGTTTTATATACTATGGTAAAATTTAAGAATATTTATAGCTCTCATGTTTTATTTATGAATTTTTAAACATCACTGCCCATCTGGAATACATTTTTGGTAAACCATCGTTGGGAGGCCATAAGTCAAGTTTCAATTGGTGAAAACCTTTGAAACTTGAGTATGTCACTCTAGACTTCCGTATCTTTCTTTTGGCATCGGCCTCACCATTTTTGAGTAAGGGAAACAACCGGTATAAATTCTTGAAATCTAGTTCTTATTCCTTGTAGCATTCAGTAGGTTTTACAAACCTACGACTTTGAGGTCTCAAAGGCCGACTTAAATATTTTATTCTCAAGCCTATCTTTCTACTGAATATTCACTGACATGTTGGGAACTTACTTGTTCAGTGTTAGAATTTTTGGTGAAGCCTAAAGTGGTTTTTCCGATTTATGTTCTGAATCTGCCAAACTTGAACTCTTTTTGTGCACTGAACTTTAGACAGTCATATCTTCTAAACCATGAATTTTCTTGGAGTAAATCCAACTGGAGAGTGTTATGATCTCTCCCTAGTTTCCGAATTGACCCTTGGGGTTCCCAGTGGAGTTTTGTAAAGGGAGATATGAATTTTTAAAGAAAGCCCACTGACTTGGTTGTAATCTGGAAATCTGAAATTTTCAGATTTTTGTTTGTTAAATACCCATCTTTGAGAGGGCATATCTTGCTCGTTTGAACTGTTTTTCATTCGATTCAAATTGGAGAATGATCCTTGAAATGTCTAGTTTCCAGAATGTCTTTTGGAGCCTCATTTGGAGATCCGAGGCAGATTTGGTGTCTGTTGCAAAACAACCCCTTAAGAACTCAAGTTGTTGAATTATTTTATATGTATCAAAGTTGATTTTAAAGGATGTTTCATGAAAGAGTTAGTATATGTGCGTAACGAGTTTGAGACATGTTTGTGCAAAGTTTTTATGAAAATGAGTGAGTTAACCTAGATAAAGCATCAAGATAAGCTAATGTATGTAAAATGCATAATCCATAGTTCGATTATGCGTTGTAAGTTCGGGAATAGGTTGACCAGAGACCCTAAGTAGACAACGATTCTCGTTATCTATGGTATGTGCTAAGTGTTAAGAACTCGTCTTGTAGGAATTGGTTCACAGGACGGTACTACAGCTTAAGATCACCTCTCTTCCATACCGAGGATCAGGTGGGTTTATTTTCAGATATATATCAAATCAGTTTAATGTTACTTTCAAGCAAGTTATTTCATTACAAAATTTATGAACGGAAAGTTATCTAAGTTATCTCAGCTATTGTCTTGCCATAAAATGTTTCATTTAGTATGATATCTATCTGATGAGGCAATGCTAGTTTAAGTAATCGAATTCGGGTCCTGAGCAGTTGATAGCTATCCTGCCAGGGCTAGTGTACACCCAGGGCCGTGAGTCATCTAACGGGTTGGCCGATCAGGTGTCCGTGAGAGGTGGCCACCTCTCCGGCACACAAGCTTCAGATATGATAAAATACAAGAGAACTTAGACTGATCAGTCGAACTTTAAGAATCACAAATGAATTTAGTAAGCTCGGGCTTATTTCATGAAAAACTCCCTTGCTGTACTGTTTATGATGGCATGACAATTTACAACTTTACGAAGCATGTTATATTTCATAGTAGGCATATGTGCCCACTGAGTACTTTTGTACTCAGACCTGCATGTATTTCTAAATGTGCAGTTGAGCAGTAGCCGGTGGTGATGAAGTGACGAGCATGAATTCCCTTTTGTCTGAAGTTATATATATATATATATATATATATATATATATATATATATATATCAAAGAACTCTTGAGTACATGTCTTCATACATGTAATCAGAACCTTCTTCCGCTGCGTACTTGTCACGACCGGATTTAATTAGGGATAATTAAGCCGGGAAACCATGACTGGGGAAGGGAAATTACGAAGCGGTTTAGAAAGGGGACGCATAAAAGAATACTCAAAGAGCTTGAATACGCGTGAAATATTCCTTAAAAAGGAAAAAGGCATAGTTCGCATAAAAAGGGTACTCAAAGAACTTGTATACGCGTTATATTCCTTAAAAGGAAAAAGGCATCGTTAGGGGCTTGGCTAAAACATTATCAGAGTTTGCAACGGAAGGCATAACTGAAATAATCAGTGTTTACAGCGGAATGCATAACTGAGATACATGTATGAAGACATGTATCCTTTCTGAGCCTACTTTAAGTTCGACAAAAACTCCACTCAGCAACACTTCATCGCCCATCACAGTTCAACCTGCACAAACATAAACAACGAAGGGCTAAGTACAAGAGTACTTAGTGGGCAGTTGCCAAGCATATAACATAACATCAACAACAAAACACAACATCGCATAAGAGGCATAAGTTTCTTTCAAATCCTTTGCTCATTAAACATTTCCAAATTCATAAACAGCATGAGCGCATTCTTCATCATTAACAATCATAAACACGCATCGTGTCGTGGAGAAGGCCTTCCCCAACGAACACGGGCATCGCGCCGTGAAGGGGGCCTCCCTCAGCGGTCACGGCATCGTACTATTGAGGGAGGCCTCCCCCAACAGACGCAAGCATCAAACATAAGCATAAACTTATCAGCGTAAAGCATTCAAGCGTAAATAAGCGTAATCAAGCGTAAATTACATAGGGCGTAAATAGTATAAACAGCATAGCGTAAATCATTTAACGTGCAGCCTAATAAAGCTTAACTCATTTAAGCGTAATAAAGCATACCACACTTGAAGATCCAATTTGCATTTTAAAGCATAACACTTGCATAGCATTTTATTTACGCGTAAGAAATTGCCCACCTGATCCTCGGTATGGAAGAGAGGCGATCTTAAGCTGTAGTATCGTCCTGTGAACCAATTCCTACAAGACAAGTTCTTAACACTTAGCACATACCATAGATAACGAGAATCGTTGTCTACTTAGGGTCTCTGGGTCAACCTATTCCCGAACTTACAACGCATAATCGAACTAGGGATTATGCATTTTACATACATTAGCTTATCTTGATGCCTTATCTAGGTTAACTCACTCATTTTCATAAAAACTTTGCACAAAACATGTCTCAAACTCGTTACGCACATATACTAAATCTTTCATGAAACATCCTTTAAAATAAACTTTGATACATAGAAAATAATTCAACAACTTGAGCTCTTAAGGGGTTGTTTTGCAACAGACACCAAATCTGCCTCGGATCTCCAAATGAGGCTCCAAAAGACATTCTGGAAACTAGACATTTCAAGGATCATTCTCCAATTTGAATCGAATGAAAAAAAGTTCAAACGAGCAAGATATGCCCTCTCAAAGATGGGTATTTAACAAGCAAAAATCTGAAAATTTCAGATTTCCAGATTACAACCAAGTCAGTGAGCTTTCTTTAAAAATTCATATCTCCCTTTACAAAACTCCACTGGGAACCCCAAGGGTCAATCTGGAAACTAGGGAGAGAGCGTAACACTCTCCAGTTGGATTTACCCCAAGAAGGTTCATGGTTTAGAAGATATGATTGTCTAAAGTTAAGTGCACAAAAAGAGTTCAAGTTTGGCAGATTCAGAACATAAATCGGAAAAACCACTTTAGGCTTCACTAAAAATTCTAAAACTGAACAAGTAAGTTCCCAACATGTCAGTGAATATTCACTAGAAAGATAGGCTTGAGAATCAAAGATTTAAGTCGGCCTTTGCGACCTCAAAGTCGTAGGTTTGTAAAACCTACTGGATGGTACAAGGAATAAGAACTAGATTTCAAGAATTTATACCGGTTGTTTCCCTTACTAAAAATGGTGAGGCCGATGCAAAAAGAAATATACGGGAGCCTAGAGTGACATACTCAAGTTTAAAAGGTTTTCACCAATTGAAACTTGACTTATGGCCTCCCAAAGATGGTTTACCAAAAATGTATTCCAGATGGGCAGTGATGTTTAAAAATTCATAAATAAAACATGCGAGCTCTAAATATTCTGAAATTTTACCATAGTATAGAAAGCATATTAGACACGATAAAAAATTAATTTGGGAATTTTTGGGAACCGTTTGGATGGCTGGAATCGCCTTGCAAAACACTGCCGGAGCAGTGTGCTTATGGCAGATTCGCTGCCTTACCTCATACACAGTTTTTCACCCAATAAACTCTACCAAAATAATCATCCAAAATCATAAAACATATCCTCACATAATATAGCACACAAATGTGTAAAAATCCATGGCCATAAAGCATTTTCAGTTGAGAAAAAGCAAAGAAAAACTCACCCTCGAAGCACAACCTTCACTCTAACTTTACGCCTTAGTTTTTCCACGCTCTCCCTTGCTTTGCTACTTCTCTTGGGGCTTCAAGGGATTCTATGGAGTGTGATAATGGTGGAATCAGCCAAATGACTTAAGTGGAGGGAGTAGGTGGGTGTGGGAGGGAGTAGGTGGGAGGAAGTAGGTGATTGAATAAAATAAAAAGTCTTCCGGGTTGTACTATGAAAACTGTAATAATTGTTCAGTGTTTGCTTAAATAAATAGCTCGTGTAGATGCTAAATGCTTAATATAAATAAATATGCAATGCATATAAATTTAATAACTAAATTTACAAATGTTTTTGTAAATCATTTTTGTTGGAATTAAATAAATTTAATTCTCATTCCGGCGTGAATCATCTTAAAACTAAGTTCAAAATGAATTCTAAACTTAATATAAATGGGCGGGGTGTTACATTAAGTAAATATAAAATCTAGTTCCATCTCGCTTAAATAAATTCAGGATCATAAGCTGAATTCATATCAGGATAATAACCGGTTTCATTCACTGATGAAAAATAATAAACACGCATTACTGGATTTAATATATATAAAAGAGCGGGTCACTACAATTCTCAATAGAATTTCATGTTATTTTAGCTAAGTCGGAGCTATCCGAACTTACTAGTTTGACTAAATCATTAAGACTCCAACTTTGTTGTAAATATTCCCTTCGTTGTTAATGTTTAAGTATGTTCTTCTTCGTTTATTTCTCAATCGTTCATCCCCTTTCTATCCCGCTTCTTATCTCCAACCCTTGGTCATGGTTTCCCGGCTTAATTATCCTTAATTAAGTCCGGTCGTGACACCTCCAATACACCATTACTACAGAAATCTTTTTTTTTTCTAAAGTTGCAGATATCTGCATGTAGCAAATCTTATTTTTCAAAATCAGCAGGCTTTATCTCAATCGCTCCAACATATCATTAATGCAGCAATTGTTCTTCGAAGCTGCACATTTTTTTTGTGCAATTAATCACCCCCCAAAAACCACGATCTTAGCAAAAGAAAATCAAGCCAGGATTTCAATTGTCAAATGCTGCAGCAGACTAATTTTCAAAAGATAGCATACTTCTCTCCTCAATCACTTCTCAACACTCTACAACATATCTCCTTCATTACGGGATCAATCTATATTTTTCAAAGGCTGCACAACTTCAACAATAAATCCCCTCCAACCCATACAAAAATTTCAACCATCTTAAATTCTGTTGTCTGCGGAAGCTACTCTATATATTCACAATTATCAGTTCAGTACTCATCACTACACCTATTCACTCCCGCAAAAGCAATACTCCATTGTAGTGAAAATCTTAAATTTCTTAATTGCAATAGCTTAAGTGAGCTCCTTTCGCCGGGCCGTTTCTTCGCCGACCAGCCACTAGGCCGTGAACCGGGAACGTGTACTCGTTCCTCCATCTTCAGGCTACCAAATCCAACAATCGAAAGGCCGAAGCCTTCTCTGTATTTTCCTGACCGAAGGCCGCAATATCCTTCGGCGGCCAATGTCGAATTCCCGACTTAGCCACCGGCCAACTTACGGCCTTCGTTTCTCACTATCCTTACAACGAAAAAGGATCGAGAAACCACCGTTGTGTAGCCTGATCTACCTCGCACGAGGAAAACTAAGTCGTAGACCTTCGCGGCTAAACACAATCGCATAACAACGACCAGAAAACCCCAGCGAACAACTTCCATTAGTGCAAAGTTTCATGTCATTTTAATTTCGTTTACTACCCTTTTAAAAATTCGAGAAGTCTACTGCACATATCTGCTGAAACTGTCATCAGGCAGATGATTAGGTTAATTATTTCAGTAACCATATGTTAATATTTAGCTCTCACAATTTTTATTGTATGAATATATATGTGTTATCTATCTACATATAAAATTTGAGATCATTCCGGTAACATTTGCTATTTTTCAAAAATCTGGACTTTCAGTTGGCAGAAAATGCCGAATCTGGTAGGCGATGGGAAAATCGCTATATCTCTTAAAATACTTGGAGTTTTGCAACATACTTTTTTTTAAAATTAAACTAGACTCAAAGAGGTTTCTATTGATATAAAATTAGACTCCATACAAGTTCGGAGTAAAAGCAGTTTATTAGTTGAAGTTGAGTCTATACAGTTTTATTGAGATTGAAATGATTCAAAATAATTCATATTAAGGATTTTAAAGTTTTATTGTTGATAAAATATCACTTTTAGTTTATAAATGAGCTACTGAGATATATAAATATTCTCTAAATATTTTGAGAAAGATTTCATGAGAAATTGTTGGTAGAATTACATTAGATGGAATAGTTGATAAATGAATTATTGAAGATTTATTAATTGTTAAATGGTTAAAATATTGAAATTATTAGATCTTCTCGAAAATTTCTTTTTATAGTTAACTTCTTTTATTATTTTAAAATATTTTTACAAATTTTCCTAAAATCTCGCAATGAAATTTTCATTAGGAATTAAGCTTTAGAATTTATTAATGACTTAGTAGTTCTTTTAATAGTAGCAATATATATTGGTGATTGGCATTATTAAATGGGGAAAAGGAAAACATTTTATGTTTATAGAATTATTCTTTATTTATAATAGATAAATAAATGAATAATATAAAATGAGATTTCCTACATCCTCAAAGGTACATGAAGTATTTCGATAAAGGAAGAATGATTGTATATGAGTTAGATACAGTCGTTTAAGGAAATATGGGTAGTTAGAGAAAGGAGTGAATTGTGATTCACTGCATTTGTTGTTATCTTTTCTATAATTCACTCGAACACATGTTTTCGTCTTATAAAAGGTTCAAATAAACAAAAGCGTCTGAGTAACCTATCGCGCTAAGGAAAGAGAATCATTATCTTAAGTAGCAAAACACTGCAACCAGGTAGGCATTACTTTCATATATATATCAAGCAAAGTAAATGTTTACATTCGAGCAAGTTATTATTTTCAGAAATATTTGAATTGAAATTATTTCAACTATTGTCTTGCCATAAATGTTTTAGATTTTAGTATGATATCTATCTGCCAGTTTATAATCGAATTCGGATCCTGAGCGGATAGCTATCCTGCCAGGATTAGTGTACACAGAGACCGTGAGTCATCGAGCGGGTTGGCCGGTCAAGTGTCCGTGAGAGGTGGCCACCTCTCCGGCACACAGCTTCAGATATGATAGAATACAAAAGAACTTAGACTGATCAGTCGAACTTTAGAATCACAAATGAATTTAGTATGCTTGGGCCTTTATAAGTAAAAATCTCTGGCTATACTTTTGAAATGGCATGACAATTTACAGTTTATTTATATATATATGATTTTCGGCATATGTTTACTGAGTACTTTGTACTCATCCCTGCATATATTTCTAAATGTGCAGGTTGAGCAGTGATGAGTGATGATGGGGTGTCGTGCAGAGCTTTGTCATATTTACTAAATAAACTCTTGGCGATACATGTCTTCATACATGTATCATGTTCTCATTTCCGCTGCGAACACTCAATTATGATGCAATTTATTCTATTATGTCGGATTATCAATTCAAGTGATTGTATAAACACTTTAATCGGATGCTCATGACCGATTACTAGCTTTTATCTATATATATGTGACTTGTTCTCATATTATATCTCAATCTTAGTTCAAATCCTTTATGATTATTTATCACCCCTTTCTATCCCCTCTCCTAATTTCCCTTCCCTAGTCACGGTTTCCCGGCTTACCTATCCTTAGTTAAGTCCGGTCGTGACATAAATACAAATAATTATTCATTACATCATTGTTTAAACATCTTTTGCAACATTTATATGGTTTTGGTAATTTTTGACGATGAAGCGCAATCTGTTGGTAAGACGTTTTTCCTCCAACCAATAGGTCGGGGGTTCGAGTCATCCTAGGGGCTAGAGTGTGAGTGAGATGTTTCCTTTATTTGATTATAACAATTTAAAAAAAAACATTTATATGGTTTTGAAGTAGTTTAAATTTATAATATTTGTAGATTTTGAAATTTAGAATATAATATTAAAAGATCAAGTCAATTAATATAATATGATGAAAATAAAATATCATTATGTTGGGAACCTTGTGGAATATCCTAATCCTTGTTTTGATGATACCAAAATTCATAGATCTTAATTGTAATAGACTAGAACAGTTTTGAACTCAAGTGTTAGAGTTCGTTTCTAGTTTAGTTTGCGGTTCTGATGACTGAAGACTGAAGGACGAAGGACTGAAGACTGAAGACTGAAGATACCAACTGAAGTATCAGTTGAAGAATCAGTTCGAAACTGATTACTTAATGCGTGCCGCGTGGACTCAGCGGACTGATACTGTCACAGCCCGACCTAAGCTAGTGAATAGTTAAGTCAGGAAAAAGTGTGACTGAAAATAAAATAAGAAAATGAAAAAGAAATAGATCTCAATGAAATCACTAACCTGCTTAAACAATAATTTATCAAAATATTTGGTAATCATAAACAATCTTTTCTAAAGCTCAAAAGCGGACAATTCGCAATACATAATGACAAGTTGTCAAATTTTTAAGTGACATACTTCTCAAAGCTATTGATTCAAAATCTGTACAACATATCAATAAAGTAAAATATACTAAGTGTTGCAGCGAAAATACTTAAGTGGATTACATGTATGAAGACATGGAATCCTGAGCCTAATTTAATACTTATACTTCAAAAGCTTTGCTCTGCTCGCCTCTATCTGCATCATAGCTTAACCTGCATATTTAGAAAACATATGCAGGGCTGAGTACTAAAAAGGTACTCAATGGTCACATGCCGAAATAACTTTAAAGTTTGCTCTTAGAGCTATATATTGAACTTGTCATCTCAAGCATCACACAAGAGTTTTATATAAATAACCTGTGCACGCCAAAACTGTAAAACTTCTATATATATATATATATATATCATAAACTTCATATGCGTCTGCAGACATACTTCTTTGTACTCTACCATATCTGCAATGATAACTGTGTGCCGAGAAGGTGGCCACCTTCTACGGTCACTGACCGGCCGATACGCTAAACCGGCTCACGGTCCTAGACCGGCCGATACGCTAAACCAGCTCACGGACCTAGACCGGCCGATACGCTAAACCGGCTCACGGTCATAGGCCGGCCGATATGCTAGATCAGCTCACGGTCCCTTGTGTACACTAATCCTGTCTAACATCTGGATAGAACAGGATCCGAATTCGATTAACTTCTGGTGCCAGATAGGTATCATACAAACTCATAAAAGTTTGGCAAGTCAATAACTTTAATATAACTTCATTCATGTAGACATCATTAAATAGTGCGCACTTCAGATTTTGAGTTTAGAAAGCCCACCTGATCGTGGTCTGACGACACAAGTGATTCTGAACTAATGCTTCACCTTTTTCCCTTGTATTTTGACCTTCATTATGAATAACTGACTAATAAATAATGAGGAAAATGATATGGACTTGATTTATAAGGAACTAGTGTTTTACCCGTGCGATGCACGAGATTATATATGTTGTTAAAATTTGGTTATTAAAATAAAGATATAAAATAATAAAAAAATATCATAACTTATTTTAAAATTCATCCATTTACGTAAAAGTTCATAGGATGTCTATACCTGATTAAGTAAGACATCAAACAATATAAGCATTTTATTGTAACATTCTGAAAGACACTTTCGTATAATCTCTAAAATAAATGATTTTAAAAATATTTTATTATACAATTGTTATACCAATTATGTTACTGCTAAAATATATTTAAGACTAACATTTTAAATTACTTAAAAATAAAGGTGAAAATAATAATACATGAAAAGACAATTGCAAACTTGTCATCTTATTATTATAAATTTTGGAACACTTCTTTATATACAACATTTGTAGAATTAATAATCTACTTCGTCTTCATTACATATCAAGATTTTCAGACTCCTTCGACTTGTAACTCTAGAAATAACTACATAAAACTGACTGTGACTAAAACAGGCCTATTCAAAAATAAACCCACATGAGAGAGTGATTGACCTTGACTTTGGTTATAGTCATTGCATAAGAAACAATAATAGGGAACTGCTGTCGTTGAAACTTGAGCGGTAGTCTTGGATCAACTGGTATCAGTGACATCCTTGGTATCAATACTTGATGTCCTGCATTATGGTCTGTGAGAACTTTCCCTTCCAAATAAAATAGCCCCATATTTAATTCATTGCAGATCTGACATTATTTGGTTGTAATTTTTTTTACTAAAGACCACATGGTCGGCATGTTTGAGATTAGAGAAATGATGAATATCAAAAGAAGAAGTGAGTATAAGTAAAAATTTCACACCAAAAGTTAGTTTATATAGGCCACGGGGATACACATTTGATGGGAGATATATATGAAACTTATATATTTAATATATTATATTGAATGAGATGCTTTGATAATGAAGTTGATTTTGGTTTGACGATAATAAAAAGTTGTTACATTTTTTGGAGATATATATGAAATGTTGCCAAATTACATATTTCACACTATCACCTCTCTCTCTCTTAGATCTGACATCATGCATGCCTGAGATAGGGCTTCTTCTTCGTCTCCTTTGTTTAGCTGTTAAGATGATACAAAAATCTCATTAATCATGCATACCAATCAATACCTTACTCTACTTAATATGTATTTCATAATTTCGTTGATAGTTGATTGGTATATTAGTATTTTGATTTGTTAGACAAAACATAGAAACATAATCAATATGGGTCATGATTTATGGAGATATGATTGGATGATCTATTGTGTCGTGTTTAGCATTAGTAAGAATATTATTATTATTATTATTATTATTATTATTATTATTATTATTATTATTATTATTATTATTATTATTATTATTATTATTATTATTATTATTATTTGTCATACTTTGCAAAATCACAACAAAAAATTAACACCCACCTTATATAGCCCTTTTTTGTTTATCTCCACAAGATTTAATTGAAAATAATTAGAAATCAATCTATGAGATAGCGTGTAAATCAAAAATAATTTATATGAGATATTGCTACGGGTTCGTAAATAATTTTTTATTCTCTTGAATTCAAAAATAATCTATAGTCTAAAACTGCATGTAAATCAAAAAAGAATATTCACTTTTGCAAATGACTACAAGATCCCATGCAATTTATATGTATTTATATTTCGAATTTTATTTATTGGATGAATATTTCTCACAAAAGATTTAATTGAAATTAGTGATCTACAAAATTTTTACATATAAATTTCATATATAGATGATGGGAATAAATGCCGTTCAATTAAATGTAGATTTAATTACATTAATTAAGAATATAAATATATATATATATATATATATATATATATGATATATATATTATATCTTCCTATAAATTAGTCAACTTTCCAAAAATAAATTGAGTAAAAGGGCGGGAAATTTTTTTGGCTAGATGGACCAGCTTTTATATATGTATAGATACTTGATGTTGGTTTTAAGGTGATGGTTCTACTGAAAATCTTGGCATGAAGACAAGTTGCTATTTTGCAAACTTATCAACAAATCCCAATATGAACTTAAAACCGCGATAGTTATAACTACGGTGTTAATCATTACTCTGCTCACCGCTTATTTAATAGCGACTATTAACTTAGAAATAACATAAATCCTCTTTTCCTCTTCTTAAAAGAACCTGATTTTGAAATAATCTAATGTCTAATTTATGCATAAATACATAGGGTAATAGCATAAATTAATTAATTAATCCAAATCAACATACTAATAAGTTCAGTTCGTCCAAGACTTAAAACCCAATAATAGGAACCCAACATAATTTCCTTTTAGTTAAAACAAAGCCCAAAATTAGGCCCACTAGTAAAATGATCCTAAACCAAATTCACTTTTCCTTCTCTTACGTGTTTGACTTCTCAAATACTTCTCATTCTTAATTTCTTTCTTCTCTCTACGAAGACACCAGAACTCCCTTTCTCCAAAACTGCTCCCTTCCTCTTCTCTTGGCAGGAAGTCGCCGGTCCTCGCCGCCTCCGGTGCGGTGAGATCGGCCCCTCTCTTTTCCTTCTCTTTTCCTACTTCTAAATACCCTAAGTTTTCTGCCTCCCTTCTTCCCCCTGAAATTCGCCCCTCCGGCGAGTCTGAGTCCCGCCGCCACTACCGCCGTCTCCGTCGCACCGCTACCCCTGCCTCAGGTATGCTCCATCGCTGCCCTCTCTCCGCTCTCTCTCTCGTTCTCTTTCTCCTTCTCTCAACCCCTCTCTCTGTCTCGATCTTTCTCTCTCTCTCCTCTTGCTATTGGCGGCCACAGCTGACCGCCGTGGCGCGGGCAGCGCCGACGGTCACCGCCTATCGCGCCTCCGCCGCGGTGGCTCGCGGCTGCTGCTGTTTGTCTCTTCTTCTTCTCCTCTGTTTCTGTTTCTCTTACTTTTCTTTCTTTTCTAGTTTAATAGCTTGTTTAGCAGATCCCTAACTATTTCCTTATTTCAGGAATTGTTGATTCGAGTCCGGCGAGGCAGTCCGTCTCTTGATAGTGCAGCTCAAGTTTCTATTTTTTTCTTATTCTGTAAATTATTCTCTTTTGTTGATTTAGCGATAAAATGATATTTGATGGGGAAAAACATACTATTGTTTTGTAGAAATTAGAGTTAGGGACTGTTGCAACTATGCTTGTATCTACTTGTGAAGTTCTTGGTTATTCCTCTGTACATAAATATTGAATTGTACTGTATGAAAAGGAATACTACCTGCTTGATGAACAGATTTGCTGTGAAAGCTTGTTGGAACAACTGATTGTGGCAGATTTTGTGTTTGGATGAATGTTTGCTGGTATATTTACGATTGGCATAGTTGGGATATACTGGTTTGAGGCGGTTGTGAAAGAGCTGCGTCAAAAGTTGAAGGCTACGTGTTGGCTAGCTACATAATTAGGATTAATCAACTTAATATTCTAACTTATGCTAATAAGCTAGCTATCTGCAAGTTATTAAAAGAGTTGGGCTTGGCCACCTAAATTTTACACTAAAACTGCATTCATGTACATAACTTGGGCTGAATCCATGTACATAACTTGGGCTTCTGATTACTCCACATTCAAATAAAATTATTGGCCAAAATGCTAATTATTGGACTTTTTACATAAAATCCCATCAGACCTTAAAACCGTGAAATATTTGGGCTTCTTCCATATACCTACATAGCCTTTGGCCCAAATCATAAAAGTATTGGGCTTAACTCCACAAATTCATATAATCACTTGCCCAAATAATATTTATTGAGTTTTTTTGCATAAAATTGAGACTTCTCTTTCTTCTTTAAAATAATAGGAAATAGAAAATAATATTAATAGTATATACTGCAGTGAAAATGTCGGGTGTTACAGATACTAAAGTCAAGTACCAGTTGAACATTCTTCCTCGGACTGAACTTCCAACGTTCAAAGGAAGCCACGTACTCACAAAAGTACAGCCGCATTAAATGCAGAGATCTCAGGATCTCCTTATCTCTGCAGAGGTCATTCATAATTGGTGGCTACTTTATCAGAGACGTCACATCTCCTGTCCCTCAAGAGAGCCATTTCCACCAAGCAAGGAACCTCGAAGATTGAAGTCTCAGCCCAAATTCGAAATGCTCTCCAACGGAAGAAATCTTGAAGACGTTCTCCGCCAACGGATCTATTCAAGAGCTCTCCTATAAATAGCGCTCGAGGATCACTTCAATCTTCACCGATTCAACGACATAAGCTGAAGCTCTGCCAAAATCGCTACTCAGCCTAAAGCTTAACCTCCCCAAAGCTTGAATCGAAGAAGAGAATTCCAAAGCCAAAGTCAGTCACTGCTGATTACATACATTCTCTTAGACCTTAGGCAAACCTCTGTTTACCCAGAAGCCAAGGTCAAACTTGCTTCAAAGAACTTGTTCTTTGCAGTATAGTTGGCAACCGTTCAAACCTCCTTTCAGAAAGAAAGAGTA